>NC_060267.1:162362583-162542583 GCF_021613505.1 Equus quagga
GCCATGTGTAAAGAGGTTTCAGTTAGCCTTTAATATCTCCTGGTTCTGCTGAAATATGACATTGTTGTATTTGTGTGCAGTTTTGTTAGTTTGGGTTTTGTGTGTGTGTGTGTGTGTGTGCGTGCGTGTGTTTGGAGGAGGATTGGCCCTGAGCTAACATCTGTTGCCAATCTTCCTCTTTTTGCTTGAGGAAGATTGTCACTGAGCTAACATCTGTGCCAATCTTCCTTTATTTTATGTGGGATGCTGCCACAGCATGGCTTCACAAGTGGTGCTAGGTCCGTGCCTGGGATCTGAACCTGGGAACCTCAGGCTGCACAAGTGGAGTGCGTGAACTTAACTGCTATGCTACGGGGCCAGCCCCATTGTGTGCATTTTTATACCCCATCTTATTACCAAAGAAATTTGCCAAGACTTTCATATACAGTACAATAACACAGAATAAGAAAGAAAAAATTAAATTCATATAGAAAATAACAGAAAATGAAAAAAATATGTTTGATGCACGGAAATGCATGTCATGAGATCCTATACAATTTATTAGACTGGGCTACCAAAATTTTTAACAGTTTTATTGTGGTATTGTTGACATACAATAAACTGTATGTAAATAAAGTGTGTAATTTGATAAGTTTTGACGTATATGTCAAATGCAAATATTACATACACACACACACAAAACTGGGAAGGTAATGAACATATCCATCCTCCCAGTAGTTTCCTTGTGTCCTTTTGTAATATCCTGCCCTCCCACCTTTCCCATCCTCATCTGTCACCATCCCCAGGAAACCACTGATCTCTCACTATAGATTAGTTTGCATATTCTGGAATTTTATGTAAATAGAATAACTCAGTATGTACTCCCTTTCGTCTGACTTCTTTCACTAAGCATAATTGTTTTAAGAATCATTCATGTTCATTCCATTTATTTTTTAGAAATATTACCTTTTGTGGATATAGCGTAATTTGTTTATCCATTAAGCAGTTGATGGATATTTGCATTATTCCCAGTTTTTGGCTGTTACAAATAAAGATATTATGAGCAATTACATGCATGCTTTTGTATGGACATATTTCATTTCTCTTGGGTACATTCCTAGGAGTAAAATAATTTTTCATATCATAGGTATTAGTTTAACTTTTTAAGAAACTGACAAACTGTTTTCCAAAGTGGGTGTAGTGTTTACATTTCCACCAGCAGTGTATGAGTTCCTGTTGCTTCATATTCTTGCCAACACTTGATATGGTCAGTCTGTCTAATTGTAAACAGTCTAATAAGTGTTTAGTGATATCTCATGATGATTTTAATTGGCATTTCTGTAATGCATTGGATTTCCCTAATGGAATATCTTTTCATATGATTTGCTATCCATATATCTTCTTTCATAAAGTATCTGTTCTTCTGCCTAATTTTATTGGGTTGTTTGTTTTCTTATTAAGTTTTGAGAGCCTTTTATATATTGTGGTTATGAGTCTTTTGTCAGATTTGTGATTTGCAAGTATTTTCTGTCAGTCTATGGTTTGTATTTTCACTGTTAACAGTGTCCTTTAGAGAACAGAAAGAAGTTCTTGATTTTGGTGAAGTCCAATTTAACAATTTTTTTTCTTCTAAAGATCTTGTTTTTAGTGTTGTATATAAGTAACATTTACCTAATCCAAGGTCACAAAAATTTTCTCCTATCTTTTCTTTTGGAAGTTTCATAGTTTTAGAATTTACATTTATATCCATGATCCATTTTGAGTTAATTTTTTAATATGGTACAAGGTATCAAGGTGATCAAAATGTTTTCTTTTTTCTTTTCTGCATATATGTTTCCAATTGTTCCAGCACCATTTGTTTAAAAGACTGGTCATTCTCCATTGAATTGCCTTTGTGCCTTTGTCAAAAATCAATTGACCATATATGTGTGTGTCACTTCTGGACTTTCTATTTTGTTTTGTTGCTCTGTCAATATTTCCACCAAGGAAAGGTTGTTTACTATGGCTTTGTAATAAGTCTACAGGTAATCTACGTCTTCAAACTTTATTCTTCAAAATCATTTTGGTGATTCTGAGTTTTCTCAACCTATGAATTTTATATTCAGCTCATCAATTTCTACAAAAAAAATCTTCTGGGTTTTTATTGGGATTGCTTTAACTCCAGAGATCATTTTGGGAAGAATTGGCATTTTAATGACATTGAGTCTTTGGGTCCAGGATCACGATATATCTCTTCATTTATGTGGGTCTTCTTTCATTTTTCTCAGCAGTGTTTTATAGTTTTCAGTATATAGTTCTAGCACATTTTGTCAGATTTATCCCTAAATTATTTCATATTTTTTATTCCATTGCAAATGATGTTTAAAAATTTTTTTATTTCTAGTATATAGAAACAGTTGATATTTTGTATATCAATCTTTTATACTGCAACTTGGCCTAAACTCACTTAATAGTTCTAGTAGCTTTTTTGTAGATTCTATCAGATTTTCTGCATAGACAGTCATGTCATCTACAAATAAAGACAGTTTTGTTTCTTCTTTCCAATCTAAATGCCTTCTTTCTTTCCTTTATTTTATTTTCTAGAACATTCAGTACAATGTTGAATAGGAATAGTGAGAGCAGACATCACTGCCTTGTTCCTGAACTTATGTGCCAGCACCGTTCTAAACCCTTTATAATACAAATTCACTTAATCTATATAATGACCATATAAGGTAGATACATTATTATCATTATACTATTGATAATTAAACTGAGCCACAGTTTATGAAACTGGCCCCAGTGGATATATTTCTCAACCACTCTTTCACCTCTGAAAGTGCTATAGCTATAGTTTTTGCCTCGGCATTTGTTACTCTATCCTTACATACCACAAGGGTCATAACTTTAACACTCAACTCTTGATTAGGTTCTCTGGCTATGCCACAAAGTCCTATTCAACTAAAATGAAGTGGAAGTATGGGAGGGAGAAGAGGGAGCATTATACAAAGAATAAAACCAAGAGAAGAGAGCTAGGAGAAGGAAGAAAGACACAAGAAGAGAAAGATGAAGATGTTGGGGAGGAAACAGAAAAACTTTGCTTGGCAAGTGAGATTACTCAAAGGGGAAGCATACCTCCTGCATATTTCCATATTATGAGTGAAAGAGAAATTCTGGGAACAACATGGCAAACTGACTTCTTTTAATGATTCTAGAAACACTGCCTGTTTTTAAGTTTGGTGGTTCCAATAAATGTCCTAATTTTGGAAAAATAAAATATTTCTATGTATAATATTGGAAAGGATCAAAGAACAATTGTCAATGCCCTAGATAAGAGATTGGCAATCTATGGTCCATGAGCCAAATCTGGCCTGCCACTTGTTTTATAAATAAAGTTTTATTGGAACACAGCCATGCCCATTTATTTGCGTATTTTCTATGGCTGCCTTTGTGCTACAACAACAGAATTAGAATGATTGTGAAAGAGACTTTATGGCCATCAAGGCTAAAATATTTACTCTCTGGCATTTTATAGAAAATATTTGTCAACCTCTGCCCTAGATCATTAAGCTGTGCCAAGGTTTACAAAGGTAAAGAATTAAAGCAACTTTCTGGATTACTTGTGTCAAAATAATCATTTCAGTATTTTTCAGAAAGGTTGGAGCATATATTAATTGGAAAACTCTTTTGTTCTCAATTCCATGCCTCACTTGATGTTTATGAAGAATCTAACTTTTTCGTTTCTACTAAATACCTCATTGGCCTATGCAAGAGTACAAGATCAGAGATGCTATACCCTGGTGCTCAGCAGTAACTATTCTATAAATTTAGAAAATTATTGACTAGAAACTTCACCCCTTCTTGATAAACTCAAGAAGTGTTAATATTCTTGGCAAAATTGTTTTTGCACTAATTGCTGTACCCATCTGCTCTGTGAGATTGATTAGACTGTAAGAGTATTTGCTCTCTCCAGCAATCATTGCTTCCTGGCCCAGCAGAAAGCTAGATCTGTCTTATTTCCATCCTGAGAAGGACACGCCACTGACAACTGTAGGCTTTTCCTTTGAGGATTTAAGATTAAATTGGCACTTGGCTTGATGGCCCTTCAGGAAATGATTTAGTCTAGAGAGAGTTCTGTTGAAGTAAACCAGGACCACAGGGATTTAAATTATCCCTTCTTACATAGAGAACCTCCACTATTTCAGAAAGGCTATTTCTCTAGACGCAGTGGTTGGGTACCATGTCCTGGAGAAATGTTCTACTGACCACTGGAGAACCCATGAGGAGCAAAGGGCCCTGCCCTCCTTCCTGTAACACTTGGGCTCATGAAACCTGCAGAGACTGAGTAATGCTGTCAGCGCATCTAGGGGAAAGCAGCTGCAGAGCCTAATTCTGTCTGGATTGGACCCAACATTTAATTTATTTATTTAGTGCTAAAAATACACCTATTACAACAGTCTCTGGGTAAAAAAAATAGGCAAAAACATAAGAAAGAAAAACTTATAGCAAACGTTTATGCAAAAACAGCAACAGGCTTCTGCCATGACAACTTTCTTCATGGACCTTATTGCAACACCATATAGGACAATTATTCCAGAGCCTGGGTATATGTAGACAACGTCCTACATGAAACAAGAGACTTGACTTTACAGATCAAGAGTGAAAAGATCCCTTTCTCTGCAAATCTACAAAAGGAATCTCAAGAGAATTTCATTTGACAACATTTTATACTCTCCTTACAAGGGGCCAGGTAGTGTGAGTTTAAAATCGCCCCTGCCTGAGAGGGAAACTAGAGCAGGAGTTCCCACATACTTGTCTCTCCATAGATACTTATGTAAAGCTGAGTTTCCACTGGACCAAAGGGAGATGAGAAAAATTAAAAAGAAAGATGAAGTAAAAGTTTTTGTAATGCTCTATTTGTCCATTTTAAAGGACGGCAATTTCTGAGAGTTTTGGGTTCTTACTTTTTGGTGGTAAAACATCTCTTTTGTGAAAAGATGGTGATAAATTATGAGAGGATCATTTGTTTTTTACTAACCTTGAGTGGTGCAATGAATAGAAAGCAACCTTATTGAGACCACCACTAAAAATCTTTGGTTTTATTTTGTTTTATGTATATATGAAATCTAAAACCTAAGAATCTTTGAATTTAATCAGCAGTTCTCAAACTTTTTGGTCTCAGAATTTCTTTTTACTTATAAAAATTACTGAGACTTCCACTTCTAGGAAAATGGAGTAGACATACTTCTCCTTATTCCTCCTGCTAAGTACAACTAAAACTCCTGGACATTATATATAAAACAAGCACTAAAAGACCCCAAAAGTAGCAAGAAGATAAACTGGCTAGGGACCTCAGGATCCAAGGAACAACATAGTGATAAGGTCTCTGGGTTTCCTTTTTGCCTCATATATCCCAGACTTGGAGCTGAAAAAGCCAGAAACCCAGAAATGCCAGTGGGCACAAAGAAAAGAAGCCCCTTCAAAGCCTGCTATCTCTAGCCAAAGGAAAAGAAAGGGGCTGCCTGGGGGCTGGCCTGGTGGCATAGTGGTCAAGTTCAGTATGCTCCACTTTGGTGGCCTGGGGTTTGTAGGTTCGAATCTCAGACACAGACCTATACCACTCATCAAGCCATGAGGTGGAGGCATCCCGCATACAAAATAGAGGAAGATTGGCACAGATATTAGCTCAGGGCCAATCTTCCCTGAGCAAAAAGAGGAGGATTGGCAATAGGTGTTAGCTCAGGACCAATCTTCCTCGCTTAAAAAAAAAAAAAAAAAAAAACATTTGTGATAGAAAAGGGGCTGCCTAGCAAGAAAGAAAACTTTTAAACATTTAGCTGCGCTACTCCAGCCATACACCATGGAAAACACTGTGTCCTACCCCCCACCCAGTCAAGCAAAGCTAAGTGAAGAGCCCAGATTTCCACTCTCAAGAGACCATAACAAGGTGCCCTGGCCTCCCCAGTGGGGTGGTGTCAGAGGAGGACTAGTGGACAGTCAAGATTTTCGTCATTGCCCAAGGGTAACAAGACAATCCCACACCCCCAAAATGGTGTCATGGAGGCCACATGAAGAGCAGTAACAAGGTACTCTTACTTCTCTCAGCCACGGTGATATCACTGAAGTCCTTGTGGAGAGCTGGAACTCCCACTCCTCACTCAGCAATAACAAGGGGAAGCCCTCCAGAAGTCAATGAAAGCCAAGTGGGGAAGCTGCACTTCCATCTCCACCTGGAGGTCATAAGGGGGTATCCCCACCTCTCTTGCCAGAGCAGTGTCAAAAAAAGTCAACTAAAACAGAGGATTTAATTAACATTCAGAGTCGCATAACCTAATACCCAAAATACCCAAGTTTCAGTAAAAAAAAAATTAATCATACCAAAACCCCAGAAAATCTCAAACTGGATATAAAAAAGACAATCAATAGATGAAACACTGAGATTACAGAGACATTAGAATTATCTAACAAAGATTTTAAACCAGTCATAACAATGCTTCAATGAGCAAATACAAATATGTTTGAAACAAATGAGGAAATAGAAAATTTCAGCAAAGGCATGGAAGATATAAACAAGAGCCAAATGGAAATTTTAGAACTGGAAAGTTCAATAACTGAAATCAACTGAATGGAGGAGAAACAAGGCAAAGCTGAAAAAGCAGTTGAAATAATAGCTGAAAACTTCCCAAATGCAGTAAAAGACATAAACGGATAGACTCAATAAACTGAGCAAACCCTAAATATAATAAACCTCCAAGAAATCCATACCAAGACATATTATAATCAAACTTTGGAAAACTAAAGACAAAGGAATTATTTTGAACCTAACAAGAAAGAAACCACACTTGACATATAGGGAGAAAACATTTTGAAAAAGCAGATTTCTCATCGGAAACCGTGAGACCGGAAGGAAGTGGCACAACATTTTTCAAGTACAGAAAGAATGGTCAATGCAGAGGTTAAGGAGGGCATGGCATGGTAGTGGGTATGACTCTAAAAGGGCACCATGAGGGCTCCCTGTGGTGATGGAAATGTTTTGTTCCTTGATTGTATCAATGGCAATGTCCTCTTTGTGATATCGTGCTATGCTTTTCAAGATGCTACCATTGCAGAAAACTGGGTAAAGTGTACATAGTTCTCTCTGGACTAGTTCTTATAATTGCATATGAATCTAAAATTTTCTCAAAATGAGAAGCTTAGTTAACAATAAATTATTGAATTAAAAACAGAATTACCATATGATCTAGCAATTCCACTTCTGGTTATTAATCCAAAAAAAATTGAAAGCACGGTCTTGAGATATTTGCAGAACTATGTTCACAGCAAGCAGCACTATTCACAATAGCCAAGAGGTTGAAGCAACACAAATGTCCACTGATGGATGAATAGATAAACAAAATGTGGTATATACAGTCAGGCACTGCATAATGAAGTTTAGTCAACAATGGACCACATATGACAGTGGTCCCATAAGATTATAACAGAACTGAAAAATTCCTATTGCCTACTGACATCATAGCCAGCTTAACCTCATAGCACAATGCCTTACTCACATGTTTGTGGTGATGCTGGTATAAACAAACATACTGCACTGCCAGTCACATAAAAGTATAGCACAGTACATAATATTTGATAATAAATGACTGTTACTGGTTTATATATTTACTGTACTATACTTTTTATCATTATTTTACAGTGTACTCTTTCTACTTATAAAAAAAGTTTACTGTAAAACAGTATGCCATGTTACATCAACAGCAGCCTCATACATCTCATGTTTCCCGTGTCTCTTGATTGCATCATTTTCTCTTGCGCTTGACTTGATCTCATGTTGTTTTGTTCATCATGGCCCCTAAGTGTACAAAATTCACTGCTAATGTTGCCAGTAAGAAGCCATGTCAAGTAATTGTCCTGGAAACAAAGGTAAAAGTGATTAAGGACAACAAAGGTGGAAAATCAGCGATGATTATTGCTCATCAGTCAGGCATGCCCCATTCTGCCATAGCTATGATCTTGAAGAACAAGAACAAAGTGATGGGAGCTTTCAAAGGATCTGCTTTGTTGAAGGCAATGAGACTAACAAAAACTGAAGAATAGCCTCTGTCAGACATGGAGAAACTTCTAATGACCTGGATTAAAGACTAGACACAGAAGTGCCTCCCTCTCAGCACCACGATGCTCACGGCCAAAGCAAAAAGGTTGCTTGCGATGTTGAAAGAAAAAGCTGGACCTGACTACAATGTTGAATTTACTTCCAGCTCTGGGTGTTTTAAACAATTCAAGAATCATTATTCATTACATGATGTAAAAGTGAGTGGTGAGTCTGTGAGTGCTGGTATGAAGGCTGCTGAAGAATTTTTGGGTACTCTAGATAAGCTGATTGTGAAGAAAAATTACTTGTCACAGCAAATATTCCATATGGATGAAACCTCCCTATTCTGGAAATGGATGCCTGAAAGGACTTTCATCCATAAGGAGGCCAAGTCAATGCCAGGTTTCAAGGCTTTTAAGCACAGGATAACAGTCTTGCTTGGGGGCAGTGTTTCAGGCTACTAATTGAAACCCTTTGTGATCTGGCACAGTGAGAACCCCAGGGCCTTCAAGCATGTCAGTAAGCACACATCATCACTGTACTACAGGAGCAGTAAGAAGTCATGGATGACCCAGCTCCTCTCCCAAGTTGCCTTCCTGAATTGCTATGCCAGCAAAATGTCAAAGTACTATTTGGAGAATACCATACCTTTCAAGATTTTGCTTCGTGTTGATAATACTCCTGGACATCCTCTTTTTATTGGTGATCTTCATCCAATGTCAAAGCAGTGTTTCTCCCTCCAAACACCACCTCTTTGATCCAACCAATGGATCAAGGAGTTATGGCAGCTTCTAAGGCCTACTACCTGAAGGGACCTTTGCCTAGGCTATTGCTGCAATTGAGGAAACACTGAGAAGACACTGATGCAATTCTGGAAGGATTATAACATCTATGACTGCATCAAGAACCTTGTTTGTGCTGGGGGTGATGTCTCCAAGGAGTGTACGAATAGCATCTGGAAGAAGACACTCAAGAGGTTCGTCCATGACTTCACAGATTTGCCGAGAATGAGGAGGTTGCAAAAATCGACAAGGCAGTGGTTGAGAAAGCAAACAACTTTACCCTGGGTGTGGGTGAGGATGACATTGAGGAGCTCCTGGAGGTGGCTCCTGAGGAATTGACCAATGAGGAGTTGTTGAAACAGGAATAGGAACACATAGCTGAAAAAGAAGCAAGAGAAAAGGAAACAGCAGAAGAAAAAGAGTCCCCAGGAAAGTTCACAATGAAGGGTTTGGCAGAAGCTTTTTCAGACCTCAACAAACTTCTCTCTTTTTTTTATTTTTGGAAGGAAGATTCACTCTGAGCTAACATCTGTTGCCAATCTTCCACTTTTTTTTTTTTTTCTGCTTGAGGAAGATTAGCCCTGAGCTAACATCTGTGCCAATCTTCCTCTACTTTGTATGTAGGATGCCTCCACAGCATGGCTGATGAGTGGAGCAGGTCCACACCCAGGATCCAAACCCACAAACCCAGGCCACTAAAGCAGAGCATGTGGAACTTTAACCACTTGGCCACGGGGCTGGCCCCATTGAGCTTCTTAAAAAGTTTGAAAACATGGACCCCCAACACTGAAAGGTTTTCATTAATAGAGAGGAACATTCATAGTGCATTATCTGCTTACAGGCAAATCTATGACAACAAAAGAATCAAACCAAGCAAACCACCATGGACATATTTCCGTAAAGAGTGAAACCTCCTCAAGAAGAGGCTCAGGCAGGTTCTTCAGGAGGTATTTCAGAAGAAGGCGTTGTTATCATAGGAGATGACAACTATATGCACATTATTGTCCCTGAAGACCTTCCAGTGGGACAAGATGTGAAGGTGGAAGACAGTGATATTGCTGATCCTAACACTGTGTAGGCCTAAGCTAATGTATGTGGTTGTGTCTCAATTCTTAAAAAAAAAGTTTAAAAAGTAAAAAAAAAAAATAAGTAGGTGGGATGGAACAGGAATTCTATTCACAAAACAAAGTACGTCATCCACATGACCCCCCCAACAATAGGCTTCCAATATTTAAAAAATTTCTTTCAGATTTTTCAATTGAAGATAGTATATAAAACAAGTTCACTTTCTTTACAAACATATGCTGGAAAAACATCTTTATCAATGGCACTTAGGCATTATATCAACTTGATTTTAATCTATTTGAGTATACATTTCCACGTTTAGAACATTTGTTTCACTGGAATAGAAATTTCTGTTCAGATGATGTCAAAAATTAAGGAGGGCTAAATGTGAGAGAGTCGAAATTATACAAAGTATATCTTCAGACATAACGGAATTAAACTAGAAACTGGTAACAGAAGATCACTGGAAAATCTCCAAACACTTAAAATTAGATGACACATTCCTAAATAATCCATTGGTCAATGTGGAAGTCTCAAAGGACATTAGGGAATATTTTGAAATTAACAAAAGTTAAAATACCACAGGTAAAAATTTGTGGGAGCAGCTAAAGCAATATGTAGAAGGAAATGTATAGCATTAAATGCTTACATTAGAAAAGAAAGAAGCTTTCAAAGAACTGGCTTAAGTTACCACCTTTAGAAACTAGAAAAAGGAGAGCAAAATACACCCAATTGAGCAGAAGGAAGGAAATAACAAGGAACAGAAATCAAAAAATGAAAACAGAAAAACA
This sequence comes from Equus quagga, assembly GCF_021613505.1. NCBI lineage: Eukaryota > Metazoa > Chordata > Mammalia > Perissodactyla > Equidae > Equus > Equus quagga. The sequence goes on from NC_060267.1 coordinate 162,373,269, forward strand.
GCAGAGAAAGTAAATAACACCAAAAGCTAATTCTTGGAAAACAATAATAAAATTTTTAAAAATCTGGCAAGAATGACAAAGAAAGAAAAGACACAAATTATCATATCAGGAATAAAAGAGATGATATCACTAGAGACACAGCAGATGGCAAAAGAATCCTAAGGGAACACTATGAACCACTCTGTGCACGTACATTTTACAACCAAGATGAAATAGACCAATTCCTCAAAATCCACAAACTGCCAAAACTCACCCAGGATGAAAAGGATAACCTAAGTAGCCCTTTAATTATTTTAAAAAACTGAATTCAGAGTAAAAAAAAATGTTTTAAAAAGAACTCTCCAGGCCCAGGTGATTTCACTGATTAATTCTACCTAACATTTAAAGAAGAAATAATACCAAATGTACACAATCACTTCCACAAAATAGAAGAGGAGGAGGAGATACTTCTCAACGCAATTTATGAGGCTGGAATATCCTCATACAAAACCAAACACATTAAAACTAAAGACCAATATCTCACAAGAACATAGACACAAAAATCTTCAAAAAAAATAGCAAATTGAATCCAGAATACATAAAAAGAATAATATATCATGAACAAGTGGAGATCCAGAGATTGCAACACTGCTTCAATATTTGGGAATCAATCAATACAGTCCGCCACATTAACAATTAAAGAGGAAAACCACATGATCATATCAATGCAGAGAAATATTTGAAAAAATCCTACTCTCGGCAAACAAGAAACGAAGGTCACTTCCTCAACCTGATAAAAGACACCTACAAAAAAATCTACAGCTATCATCATACTTAATGTTGAAAGGCTGAATGCTTTCCACCTACTATCAGGAAAAGGCGAGGATGTCCACTCTTATCACCCCTCTTCTTTGCAATAGAGCAAGAAAAAGAAATAGAAGGTATAGAATTTGGAAGGAAAGAGATTAAACTATCTATACTTGCAGATCATATGTTTTGTTTTGTTTTGTTTTTTTATATAGAAAATTCTAAGGAATCTACAAAAAAACTTCTAGAAAAATAAGTGAGTTTAGCAAGGTCATAGGAATCAAGGTGAACAAATAAAAATCAGTCAGACGCCTATAAATAAGCAATGTAAAATTGGAAACTGAAATTTTTTAAAAAGACCATTTACGATAGTGTTGTGTAAATGGAATGTTCCGGGGCTTTCTCTTGGCCAGTCCTGTCAGGCACAATCTGAGCAGAAGACATTGATAGGATAAACTTCTGCTTTGCTTCCATTCTCCTTTCTTCAGATGGTTATATTCATGTTCTTCGAAGGTAGATGCCTTTCGAGGGAGTTGAGAAAGCTCATTGGATAATGTAAAATGGAAGAAACGACGGCTTACAGAGCATTCACTGGGCCTTTAAAAGCCGGTACCAAATGACCCAGACATCTCACTCCTAGATATTCACCCAAGAGAAATGAAAGCCTATGTCCACATGAAGACATGTACACAAATATTCATAGCAGCTTTATTCATTGTAGCCTTAAGCTTTAAAAAACAACCTAAATGGCCATTAGCTGGTGAATGGGTTGACAAATTGTGGCACATTCATACTATGGAATACTACGGAATACTACTCAGCAATAAAAAGGAATGAAGTACTAATATATACTACAGTGTGAGTGAATTGCAAAAGCATTATACTGAATGAGAGAAGGCAGACACAAAAGAGTATATACTGTATGGTTCCATTTATACGTTATTCTATAACAGGCAAAATCAACCTACAGTGACAGAAAGCAGATTAGTGGTTACCTGAGGCAGCAGTTTGGGGGGAATTGAGTATAATGGGGTGTGAGAAATTCTTTTGGGGTGATGGAAGAGTATTATCAATTGTGGTGGTAGATACACTGATAAATTTCTCAGCACTGATTGGAATTTTTCCATTTAAAATAGGTGCATTTTAATTTACGTAAATTACATCTCATTATTGTTGATTAAAATAAAAAGACAACCACTATGCTACCTTCTACCAACCACCTGGCTTAGAATTGTCTTTCTTTCTCTTTCTTTCCTTTTTCATTTCTTTTTTTTTTCCAACTCAAATGCCCCTCAGGCGGCAGGTGGTTCCGCTAATCTTGGGATAATAAGGAAATCAGTATCCTCTGGTCAACATCCTGGAATATGAAAAAGGGTCTGACAGCATGCTCGAACTATTTGGAGCCAGGTGTGATGAAAACATATGCAGTCAACTGGTTGAAGGCATAAATCAGATCTGTGCATGTATTTCTGAAACAAGTTCAAGCTTAGGGTAAAAAATGGCAGACAGAATGCCTGCACTGGCACTGCTGGCAGAAGGCAAGGCTCTGGATGTCCAAAGACTGCAGGGAAGGAGGAATGTTTTGGAGGCAAAGGTATTTATTGCCAATGGCAACTATGCTGTTTGAACCACCCTAGTAGAAAAGACAAAAGAGAGATGGCACTTCCTCTTAATATCAGATTTGGACTCACAACCAGAATGAAAGGAAATGAGAGGGGGTATTTCTCTTCTGGGATGCTATGGCCACAAGTATGACTTTTTAGCTCTTGCTTTATATGGTTCTAATGCTTGAAATCTAATTTCTATCTTAACATGGGTTTAATTTGGATTAGTGAAGAATTCTTCCCTCTGCTTGGTTCACTGGGACAATAGTCTTCCTTTATTTTCTTTAACCATAGAGATTAGCACTCTTCCAAAGGACAACCCACTAAACAGTTAAAACTTCAATTAAAGAGATTTCTTGACATCATTAAAAACAGAAATCAAACTAATATAAACTTTTAAAATTTTCAACAAATTATATTTGAAGGCATAATCCAGAACCCATCTCTCAGTTTAAAGTTTACTAAGCAGAGAGGAACCAGCAAGATTTTATCAGTACATCCACGTGGATGCACAAATCAATTTGGCCATGGCAGACTGGACAAATTATGAATATGGGTCATGACAATATGATCAGTAGTGTTTTTTCTAGTTCAGTGGAAAAAGCCACATAGTGGTTGAATGGTTTGGCCAAATATCCCGAGGAAGTTGGTACAAGTGCAAAGGATACAAACAACTGTGTGTGTGCAATGGTTTCCTGCTCCCTCAGGCTAATGGCTACATCTTGAAACAATCATCACTGAAAGTTTGAAATGTCCATTTGCTTATGTTAGCTACACCCCACTAAAGAATAGCCAAAAGTTTATAGTCAAAGAATGACCTAAAAATGAGCCGAATGGCATTATTTGCTGGAATTACATTATTTGCTAGACACAGAGAGAAAAGTTTTATTTCTGTGAAAAAATTATTTTTTAATTGTAAAAACAATATAGTGACAAAATATTTATTTTGAAAGATAAAAGCCTAATGTCATCACCCTAATAGGACTATTTTCATTTTGTGTATTGCCTTATTATTTGTCTATAAGAATAAAGATTTATTTACTTTATTGAAGTCTTACCTGACTTATGATTTTGTTTTATGATTTTATCATTTATCAATAATTTTCATAAGACCTAAAGCTATTATTTCTAAAGGATTTTCTTAGCTGAAAACAGACATATGGATCATTTAATCCAGCCTTTCTTAAAGTGTATTATCTGGATTTTAATAGATAATTTAATAATTATCTGAAAAAAAGGATTCCATGATTAAATAAGTTGGTTGATTTGTGATAATGATCACATAGACTCAAGGAATGGGCATTGATATGACATATTTTCCAAACTTGTTTGATTGCAGGCCCCTTTTGAAAAGGAGCATCTCATAAGATTTGTGTTTCACACAATTTGTTCTTTCCAAAACGTTGTTTAGATAAATTTCTATATCAGGAAACTGAGGCCCAGAGACATTAAGACTCAACATCACACAATCAATTTGTGATGGAATCCAGACCAGAATTTATAAACAAGTTTCTAGAAATAGAACTTCTACCAAAATCGCCTTTACTATTTCGGCTGAATATTTTCACACTGCCACCAAAGATTCGGAGTTATTGACAATTCCATGAATATATTCTGTATCATAATATCCTTCTATTGAGTCAATGGTACAAATGGAAGCTCTCCCTTTCACCTTGAGAGAAGAACGAGGAGCAGAAGACTGAGTGACAGTCCTTGGGATATGTACTGAATGAGTGATGCCTGGAGACTTAGAGCCCTGGTGAAGATGTTAACAAAATCAACGCCTAAATGAATGTAGACACATGCAGATTGTCAATAAGTTCTGTACACTGGGAGCACAAAAGAATGCTATTGAGAAACTACACTACGAGGACTTTGAAGAAAAGTTCCCTTTTTTGCTGTTATTTCTAAATGTCCTAAAATAAAACTATTAAAAATTTCTACAATTGACCATAACTCACAAGGAAAAGAATTGTTCTAGTGGAAGAATGCGGTTTTCTTAGTTCTACAGTGCTTTAATTTTGATTCTGAAATTTTACAAAATGCCTGGTCTGCTTGCCAGGATTGGTCGATGAAATCCCATTATATTATATTATAATACCTTACACTATATTGTAATATAAGTCCCATTATATTAGATTATAATACATATATTATGTATTCTTGGCATCACATATAGTTCTTTATTAAACATCCTACCAGCTCACATACTAAAGTTATGTAAAGGCTACTCCATTAGTAATGTCTTAGTTTAATACACTACTCCCTAAATGATATGGGTCAAGGGTTATTGCTACTACTTGTTGGAAAAAAAAAAAAAAGGGGGCATCCTTTACCTCGTTCCCAGGATGAGAGCTGGTTACTTCCAAGTAAATGTGTATTTCTTTCCACTTGAGACTTGATCCCTAGGAATTGCTAACACAACCAAGACCTCATTGTTTTGTATATGCAAATGAATTTTGAAGAACCCAAAGTTTTTGTTCTTGCTCCCATCTTCCCAGACTGGAACCCTCTTCTACTTTCAAAATCTCCTCTAAATATTTCTTGGAATGCCCAAAGGGCTGATCTTCAGCTGGCAATTACTGGCACACCAGTTATTTACAGCTGGCTTCTGGTCTAATTGGCTGCTGTCAAGTTGTTAAATATTTTGCACTGATACCCGTATATGTGCTGACAAACTAGACTACATGCTATGGGCAACTACTGGCCCCTGTTTCTTTTCCGACCTGCTTTGCACAGGGAGCTGTGTGTTTTCAAAAATTCATTTTCAAATTTCACTTCTGTCATGGTCAATGGAGCTCACTGTGAAAAAGTCTGCCTTTTATGCTCCCAAAGCTACCAGTCTTCCATGTATTACGGCAGACTGTGCAAAGAAAGGGAGAATGACTCTTGCCCTGACTCCATGCCACACTTTGTCACTAGAACCTGAAGCAGACTTGCTTCTTGCCCAGAGTTTCACTAAGTCCCTCATGAAGGTATTTCTATCTGATTGTAGCGCTCAGACACTTCACCAGACAGACCCAGTCCCGGCCCCAAGAACTGGCTAAGTCTTAGATGCTTCATCACCTCTTTCACAGTGCTCATCTCCTCTCCGCATTTTCTGGACACTGCTCTCAACCAAATTCTTCCCTTCTCAACTAGCCACAAAATGAAAGTCCCCAGGAATATCAGTGAATGCCACCTGATACTGGTGGTGGCTTGGGAGTGAGTGAGTGTTGTTCTTACTGCTTGCCACCTGGTCCCAAGTCAAGCCAGAAAAATACCCCTTTACACTTATAAAAAAGTATCAGCCATTAGGAGGATAAATGTGCACATTAGTATATATAAAAAGACTTGTATAAGTAACAAAGGAGAGTGCAGAGAGGTGGGAAGGCTGGGATGAAGCCATCGGGAGTATTTATATTGAAATAGCTGTTTCTTAGACATTTATTGAAAGTATTACCTGTTGACAGCATAGACTCTTCTATCTCTACTGAGAAATGACTTCCTTCTTAATTCCGTGCAGAAGAAAATGCATCGATATCTTTTAATTTTGTTTTAAATGACAGGAATTTAAGTTATAAACCTACACCTTCAGATTTAGAACTGTAATAAAAATCTGACCTTTGATGTTTTCAGTTTTAAGACATGGATTCTATAAAAGAATGGAAACACTGATGGTTGCGCAGCCATGGTCAGTTGAAAATTTTGATGACGTTTGTCAAATTCTATTCCAAAAAGTTCCTTTAAACAATCAGATATGATGCAGTCTTTCATATAAGTTATGAAGTCCCAATCATTGGAGCTGGAATATTTCCAAGATTACAAAATGGTGATATTTTCAAAGCTGATTCACATGTTAAATCAATGTATCAACATAACTGTGGCATCCAGTGTGGCTTTTGCTCTGGTTTTTTAAGTTACCACGCCAAAAGAAGTACACAAAAAGTTAAAACATGATCATGTAATATAATAAATAATTTTACTTTTCATTGGGAATTTTCTTCAATATAAACTTATGCTGAGATTGCAGCTCCCAAATGTATGATTTGATAAGCAGCGATAATGGTCAGTTTCTCAGATTTGATTTAGACACTAACTCCAGTAGCCTTTATAAAGAAGACCAGGGCTTTGCCAGTGTGTATGAAGAGCAAGTGAGGGAGCAGGAAGTATTTCAGAGGCACAGTCCACGAGACAAAGTGATTGGATGGGTGTGGATAATGATGAGGAGAGGCAAATTTAAGATAATTTCTGTTTTGTGTATTTGCTTGGTTTGTTTTTGCCTTGGAGGCAAGGTGGATTGCAATGCTGTTTACCAGGTACACCACCAAAAAAGAGGAGTGTAATGTAGCAGAGAGCTGAAGAACGTGGTTCAGGACATCATAAATTTAAGGTGTTGTAGATCTAGAAGGCAGTTATAGACATGCATCTGGACTGCAAGAGAAGTAAGACAGGTGATGGAGATTTGGGACCATCAGCAGAACCAGGAATTGAAATATTGAGCAAGGTCATGGGAGAGTATTGATAAAGAAAAGACAAGGCCTAAAAGAAGAGCCTTGGAGAACTCAGAGATTTCAGAATCAGGGAGAGAAAGCGAAGCCTGAGAGAACAAAGAATGTAATAGAAAGAGGAGAAAAGCTAGGAGAGAGTCAGCTCTGATGGCTTAGAGTTTAAGCTCGGTGCACTCCCCTTTGGTGGTCTGAGTTCAGTTCCCAGGCACAGAACCATACCACTCATCTGTCAGTAGCCATGCTGTGACAGCAGCTCACATAGAAGAATTAGAAGGACCTACAACCAGAATATACAACTATGTACTGGGGCTTTGGTGGAGGAGGAAGATTGGCACAGATATTAGTGTAGGGTGAATCTTCCCCTGAAAAAAGAAAGAAAGAAAAGATAGGAGAAAGTGATGTGATGGAAGCTGACAGAGAAGAGAATTTCGAGACGAGAGAAAAAGTGGATATTGTTGTTTTGACTGTCAGGCATTCGATTATCATTCTGCCTTTCCTTCATTGTGAGTAGCGTTGGTGAGCAGTATCAGCTATTTTCTATGATGAAATTAAAGGGTCCAGGCCCATCCTCTTCCTGCCCTGGGCTGACACAGATCTAGGCTGGCTAATGGGGATACTCTTCTATGGCTTACAGTTTTAATGTAAACAGCAAGAAGGCACAGGACAGTCAGAGTTAACTCATCGCAATGGTAGGGTGGACAGGACTGGACCTGATGTGTGAACATAGCAGTAGTTCTTTTTCCAGTTCACTTGTCCCTCTGGTCTCCCGGTTTCCTATTCATTTTTCCAATAAATTCACTTTTACTTAAAATAAATAGCTAACATAGAGTTAAATGAGTTATACCTAAAATGGTATTCTGTAATGGTTTCACTGTATAGATAGATGAGCAGACTCAGGTTCAGTAAAATTAAAATCACCCAAGGCCACAAAATTAATTATGGCATAGATGGGACTAGAACTCATGTCTCTTAACTTCTAGGCTAAGACACTGTTTGGTGGTTGTTTTTTATTGTGGTAAAATACACATAACATAAAATTTACCATCTGAAGCATTTTTAAGTGTACATGTACAGTTCACTCATGTTAAGTACATCTATGCTATGCAACCAATCTCCAGAACGCTTATCATTTTAGGCTAAGGCACTTTTCGCTGTACGACTGTGGTCGACGCTTCTATATATCTCCCCAATATTCATTCTCCCCTTCTCCTTCATGGTAAAGGACTCCCTCATCCCCTGCACTTTTCAGCTGGACACACACCACACACAATAAACCCATATTCCTAGTCTTCCTTGCAGCTAGCTCTGCCCAATGGGATGTGAGAAGACGTGACTTGTGCAGCCTCCAGGTTGTAGCCTTGAGAGGAAAGAATGCATCTTTTTTCCTCTTTCCCACTGAAATAAATGTGGACCATGGGCCATGCTGATGAAGGCAATCCCTCTGGATGAAGGCAGAACAAAGTTGAAGAACACCACTGACCAATTCACGAAACAGAGCTGCTATGATATCTTCAACTATTTTACATTAAAAAAATAAATTTCTATACCATTTAAGCCACTGTTATTTGGGGTGTTTCTTTTACAGAAGCTGAACCAATTGCACCTGATACAACCATACTGACTCTTATTTCCCTTCCTCTTCTCCAGCACCGCAAGAAAAATGCAAAGGATTTACATTCTTTCATTCTGAAGTGTTGGATAGGCCGAAACTCACATTTAATATCCTTGGACTCAAAACCCAAGAAGAATGAAGTTAGTTTATCCTGTTCTCAAGGTCAAGTTGCTGGAGACACACATGCATACAGTGCTACAGTTTAGTAGATAGGGGAGCTGGAAGGAAATCTATTTTGGGCAATGTGTTGAAGTGAGACCTTTGTACTAACACAGCTTACCAGATAAGTAAAATGAAAAAATAGCCGTCTTTTTTATTCAGATTTATTTCTGGAAGATTAGTGTGTGCAGGTGGGGCGGGGGATGAGTAAGAAGAATACTGCACAAACATTTTAACGTATTCTTCCACGTGTGAAAACTAGGAATGTTCACTCAGGAGCTGGTGTTCCCACCAGGTGGTAAAATGCTGGGTAAAGAAATCAGGAAAGAATGTTTAAATTTTGTATTTAGCAAACGATGGAGAGCACTGTAAGCGTTATTCATTTTAATCCACGAAAGTCTATAATTCTTATGAAATACTTTATATGAAGATGAGTTATAATGCTGTACATTTTCTTCTAGAGGCTTCTTGGATAGATAAATCAATCATGTACTACTTCAAATAATGGCAACAAAGCCACTTAATTTTTTTCCTCATAAGGTCACTCAGTGTTTTCAATATAAATGCTCAATGTCTTAAAATAATTTTTCTAAGAATCAGACAGACTTAGGTGCAAATTCTGATTCAGCCACTTGACGGTGTATGATTTGAAGAAAGTTACCCAACTTTTCTGAACCTCAGTTTCCTCATCTGAAACTGGAGATAATCATATTTGCAGTAGGGTTGCTATGATGATTAGAGAACATAATTACGGAAAGTGCTTAGTGTGTTAAGTGCTCAGTAAATTTCACATGCTGCCATTGTTTCTTGTTATTATTATTGCTGTTTCTAAATGATAATTTCACTAAATAAAGTTGATAGTTACTAGTCCCCTCTCCCATGTTTCTTTTTCTTGGATTTTCTTGACCCTGGTGATTTCATATAAGTTTTGAATGTGAATATTGAATTTTAAATTAGAGAAATTTTAATTTAAAAAATGTAGAGGGAAATTCTACATGAATTAGAATCAGGATGAATATTTTCTTAAAAGAGGAGAGGATGAGAGATAGAGAGAGAAAAGAAAATCCAGCTCATATAGAAAAAAGGAAGAAAACAAAGGAATAAAAATAAATCGTAAATGATAGAAAAAACTAAGATGCCTAGCATCTTATCAGCGCTCAATAAATATTAGGTATCACTAATGTGAAGTATTATTATTGACAAACATTGCATTAACATGCATAGAGCAAAACCACTTGAAATACAAGGAACCATATACAAACCACTATTTTACCAAGTTACTGAACCCACTCAGTTTTAAATAGATAGTACAGGTAAAAAGTAAATAATGAAATATGGGATCTAAATAATATAATTTCTATAATTGAATAAAGTTAATGTTATAGATACATTAATCTTTAGACCTTTCAGGAAATACATCTCTTTTAGGAAACTATAGGACATGTAAAAAATTTGCGTCAAAAAGAATCTTCATTATTTCTAAAGAGCTAAATTTATACAGGCTCTGAATTTCAATGCAGAGAAAACAGAAATTAGTACTTCAAGTTAAAATTTAAAGATCCAACTACTCAAAAATTTAAAAATTCATTTTTGTGCCAACTGGGAAATAAAAAGCACAATTACAAAAATATTTAGGAAATTGTGATGACAACACTACATATCTGTAACTGTGCATTGTGATCAAAGGTAGACTCAGAGGAAAATTCATATACTTTCATTTTTAAATACGAAAGTGTTTGAAAAGACAAAGCAGATGTTTAACCCAGGGGAGAGAGGGATTTGCTGAGACCCTGAAAAGTTTTAATCATGTAATATTCTCTTTAATCAGGTAATGTAGATCCTGTATCATTCATCTTAGGTTAAGATATGTTGAGGTAACAAATGACTCAAGAATCCTATTGGTTCACAATGATAAAGCTTTATTTGGAAATTACTTTATATGCTCATCATGAGTTGGCTGCAGATCTGTGCTCTCACTTCCGTCTCCAGGATGTTGGAGCAGACCTTGGGGAGATGGCTCACGGCATGGGGGAAAGAAAGAATGGCAAAACCATGCAATGGTTTTTATAAGTTCTGCTCAGTAGGGGCTCACATATCATGACAGAGACTGATTTCAATGGAGTATGAATGTGTAATTCAACAGGGAAGGACAGCAAATGCTTTGAACAATAATACAGTCTTATCACAGTCTTCCATCTTGGTCATAAATATTTTCTTCCTTTCCTTCTGCATTCCAAAACACACTCTATTCCTCCTTAAAGGGGACAATACAAAAGTCTCCTCCAATCATAGTATCAGGCTCAAAGAACCAGAATTCTTGTGATAGTCTCTATAGCAGATTTACATGTGGCTCTTTTTGATCTGGAGATGTATGAACTGAAAAGGAGATAACCACAATAAACACAGCATTTTGGAAAGGGAATGACTAGGGATGTCCATAGCAGCCACTGATGCACAACAATGCTGAAAGCCTACTAGGGGTATGTAGCCAGGACCATGAACCATAGCACTGGAAAATATTTCTTTGCAGGTCCTGGCTCTGCCCCTGCAGTAGCTGCCCAGTCCATTATTTTCCATGCCTCTGGATTCTACCTCTGGGAGACTCTTTCTTTTCCATCTTCCCCCTTTACCACACATAAATACCTTGGGGAACATGTCCTCTTTGGGAGCTGAGCAGCTCTCTTGACCTGCTTCTTGGCCACAGAAACATGAGGGTCTGAGTGTAATTTTCCTGAGGTGGGGGCGAACAGAGCAGAACATACTTTGTACAATAATGCAATGTACCACACCTACTTTATACAATAATACAATGTAGCACACAGGCTTTCCATCTGTTGAAACCTTCCACGGAAAACCGGTTCCATTGGCTTGGGGCCATTTTGGATTCCCTTTAGAACGGGTTTCAGGTTCTAGGTTTTTGGCTTTTTAATGAGCTCACAACTTATTTTAGAAAGAAACTCTTCAGGTTAATCAGCTTATTCTCTGGGATGCCTGCATAATTATGTTGCTATGGGGCTGTTCGATCTCAGCTGGGTCTGTAGCTCCTAGGAGTTTATTCCCCTTTTCCGCACCTGTCCATCAAGTCAGAGGAAAATGAAATTTATCAAGATACTTTGGCTCTTCTTGCCTTGCTGCAATGGCCCTGGAATAGTCTACCTGCAGTGAAAAATGGTCTCCCATTGAGGCACTGCAGTCTTTTCCTTACATTACTCTCAGTCCTAACTCCTGTCCCTCAGAATTAGGAAATATGAGTGATGGTTTTACAATTTTAAAAAAATATTTCCATCATGTTATAGTTTTTCTTGAAAGTCATTGTGAGTTGCCTCATGGATTCGTGTTTCAGTTTACTTCAAAATTTACATTTTGTGGCGTCCAGCCGTGTGGCGCAGCGGTTAAGTGCGCACATTCAGCTTCGGTGGCCTGGGGTTCACCAGTTCGGATCCCGGGTGCGGACATGGCACCACTTGGCAAGCCATGCTGTGGTAGGCATCCCACATATAAAGGAGAGGAAGATGGGCATGGATGTTAGCTCAGCGCCAGTCTTCCTCAGCAAAAAGAGGAGGATTGGCAGCAGTTAGCTCAGGGCTAATCTTCCTCAAAAAAAAAAAAAACAAAAAAAGAAAATTTACATTTTGTTTTCAAAATAGAAGTATATTTATTATCTTTTCTGGTTATAAAAGTAATACATGCTTATTGTAAAAAAAAGGAAAAATTTAAACCATATGGAAATGACAAACCCTGACCTGGTCACCTCACCTGCTGGGAAGTAGGAATTTCCATTTGGACACCTCACATATGACGCAGAGCCGGCTGGATGCCACAGTCCAAAGGTGGGCCTTCATGTGTGTAGCAGACCGTGTCCAGCCAGCCCATGCTTATTTAACCAACACCTCCAGTTCATCACCAGCTAACCAACAACACTCAGAGACTTTGCTGCTTAATATGCGACGCAGGTATATGCAACATTTTGCTTTAAAAGCCCACCCCCATTTTCTTTACCACGGACCTATTCCCCAGAGCCTACACTCTGTAATTGGATTTCATATTAGGCAGTAAAATTTCTCCACTCAGTACTCAATCTTTGAACGCTTAGTCTTTTATTTTCTGTAAAAAATACGTTTTGAGAAGCCAGCCCTGATGGCCTAGTGGTGAAAGTCTGGTGCTGTCACTGCTTTGGTGGCCTGGGTTTGTTTCCCTTTCGTGGAACCACACCACCTGTCTGGCAGTTGCCATGCTGTGGTGGCAGCTCACGTAGAAGAACTAGAAGGACTTGCCATTAGGATACACAGTCAGGCACTGTGGCCTTGGGGAGGAAAAAAGAATGAGGAAGGTTGGCAACAGATATCAGCTCTGGGTGAATCCTCCTCTGCAAAAAAAAAAAAAAATTTATGAGCTTCCTCTTAATTCTGATGTTTGCCTCTTGTCATTACCAATAGACAATTTTTCCTATTTTTCTGTTTTCATGATTTTATATGTTCTTTTAAAAATTTTAATTCATAGGAGCATTATCCTTTGTCAAACATGTTTCAAGCTTTTTTCCAAAGTTGTTAATTTGTTTATTTTTCATACAAAAATCTAACTTTTTAAAAAATAATCAAAGCTGCTAATTCTTTCTTTTATGATTTCAACATCCCAAATTATACATGTTCCCTTAATTTTCAAGAACTCTTTATAAAATAAAACTCTGTATAAAATCACTGTCAGAATATTTTCTCAAAATTCAGTAGATATTCCTTTACTGATATCTGCCAGTTAGAGTTGTAGAAGAGAAATCTAAGGTTATCTTTATTTTTGTCTCTTAAGTAGTTATTATTTATTTTATTTTATTTATTTTTTTTTTTGAGGAAGATTAGCCCTGAGATAACTACTGCCAGTCCTCCTCTTTTTGCTGAGGAAGCCTGGCCCTGAGCTAACATCCGTGCCCGTCTTCCTCCACTTTATACGTGGGATGCCTACCACAGCATGACTTTTGCCAAGCAGTGCCATGTCCTCACCTGGGATCTGAACCAGCAAACACCGGGCCGCTGAGACGGGGAACGTGCGAACTTAACCGCTGTACCACTGGGCTGACCCCTTAAGTAATTTTTAGGTAGAGTGCCTGTTAATGATCACCACATAACTATTTTTATATATTTTATATATAATAATTTTTACATTAACATAGTAAATTTGTAATTCAAACATGTTGCCAAGATGTTAGTTATCTATTGTATTGCTGTATAAAAACTTACCCCAAAATTTAGTAGCTTGAAATAACAAACATTTGCTATTATTTCTGTGGGTCAAAATCCACTAGAGGCATAGCTGGGTAATTTTGTTTTTAAAGATTGGCACCTGGGCTAACATCTGTTTTTTCCTTCTTCTTGTCCCCAAAGCCCCCCAGTACACAGCTGTATATTCTAGTTGTGAGCGCCTCTGGTTGTGCTATGTGGGACACTGCCTCAGCATGGCTTGATGAGCGGTGCCATGACCACCCCCAAGATCCGAACTAGCGAAACCCAGCACCACCAAAGCCGAGCGTGAACTTAACCACTTGGCCACAGGGCCAGTCCCCATAGTTGGGTAATTTTGACATAGGGTCTCTGATGATGCTATAGTCCTCATCTCCTTTCTGATTGTCATCAGGCTACCTCAGTTCCTTAGGATGTGAACCTCTCCACAGGACTGCTCAGCATGGCAGCTGACTTCCCCCAAAGCAAATGATGAGAGAAAGAGGGAGGGAGAGAGAGACAGAGAACAGGAAGCTGTGGTACCTTTTATGTTCTAGTCTCTAAGTCACACTGTCATTTCCACATTATTCGATTTTTTGGAAGCAAGTCACTAAATCTAGTCCACACTGAAGGAAAGGAGAATCAAGATCCATTTCTTGAAGGGAGGATTATAAGAGAATTGAGGGCGTTTTCTTAAAAAACCACCACACAGAAAACTCCAGTTGTGGGTATGATTTCACTGAATTTTCCCCTACAAATTATTAGCCTATGTAATCTGATCTTTATTTAGTTTGTAAAATTTTTTTTCCATAATATCTTTGGTATTTTTCTTCTGTTGTATTTTCTTTAGCTTTTCTTCATGAATTCTAATTATCCTACAGTATTTATTTCAGCTTTCTATTCTGTACAATTATATCTCTTTTGTAACTTTCATATCTGTGTGTTTTCCTCTGTAATCTGATAAAGGATCACATGTTTGTGCTCTATATCAATTCTGCTCATTTTGACCTCCGAGAGCTTTTTAAATTCTGCTATTGTATTTTATTTTATCTGCTATCCTTCCACATGTCATCCGTATCTATTTTTATCTCTTACTTTTGCCTTTTCAGGACAACTTGTTGGCTTTCTTCCTGGGTTTTTCTTACCATACACATTTCAGCCTCTCTTCATTGAAGTAATTTTTTCTTGTATCAATTGAAAATGCCAAAGAGTTTCATGAAATTTTTTTTTCTGAACTAGCAGTTGATAATTCTCATAGTTACACTCCTCATCTGAACCTTCCATATTGGCATTATTTTCTCATAGGCTTATTGGTGCTTTCTTTCACTTCCATTATAACCTTGGCATACGTCAACAAACAGGATGTGTGGTTTCCCTTGGTGTCGTCCATTTGTATGATGGTAAAATTTCTTACTTATCATGACAACTAGAGGACAAGTTGATGAGTTCATTCCAAGTTCAATACCTACCTTCTAAAGGGCATTCACCCATTGCAGCTCTGCTTTATTGAGGTGGCATCTTCTATTGCTGCTGTCTGGCTTTATAATGCTGTGAACAGGTGGAATACTTGGAACACAACAATCTTGGATACACATTTCCCAGCATTCTGCTTATCTCTGTCTTCCCGACTTACAGAGTTTGTTTATGGGGCTACATCTCCTAGGATGGGAGGCATTACCACCAGCATCCTGTTTGTTTTATCAGTTTCATTCTGGGTAAAGCTCTTTCTGTAGCGATGGAGAATAATGGAGTATTGAAAGGATAGAGAGTGGCATCCTTAAGAAGCAACAGCTGTAGTGGAAAGAACAGCTTCTAATTTTCAGTTAGGTGACGATCTTGGATTCGGAGTAGGGGACAGACAGTGGGAGAACATATGGTATCTTTTATTTTTTTCCCCCAGATGGTTTTGGTTTCACAGAGGTGAAGCTTAGGCATTTCATGAGATGAAACTTAAATAGGTTTGTTCTTCATTCATTTTGTTATAGGTAGAAATTAGTCCTTCCAGATTAAAGAATTAAATTGTTCATAAATAGAAGTTTTTCGAGTTGCTGTGAGTTTTCATTGTTTTCTGGTCTTTAAAGTTATTTTCATTGAAAATTAGATGAAGTTTTATTATGGCGACCTGCCACGATGGCATTTTAACCTGGAAGTTTCTCTTGGCATTATTTATATCAGCAAACAAGGAAATACTTTAAAAACCCGGCAATAGGGGAAAAACAAAATAAATTATGGCGTATCTTTGTGAAAGAACACTTTGTAGTCATTAGAAATCGTATTGTTGAAGCATATTTAACAACATAAGGAAATGCCCATAATTTATCATTTGGTAAAAAAATTACAAAACTGTATGTACAATGTGGTTCTATTTTCATGAAACAGCAAAAATGAGAAAGCAAAAAAGACCAGAAAGATATGTAATATAACATTCACAGAGGTTCTCTCGGCAGTGGAATTAGGTTTAACTTCTATGCTCTATTCTGAAAATTTTTTTTATTTTTAAATTTGCTCTTAAAATATTAAATATTAAAATATTTCTATTAAAATGTGTTACTTATTAAAATAAGGAAAACCAAATTTCAATTAGCAATTTATAACTACAAGTTAATTTATTTGCGAAGATACTATCTAAGTATTAATACTATATCCATAGCCATTTAGGGGTGGGAAGGGAAAGATTCTCAGCTATAGAAAGAAATTTCTTTGTCTCACTAAGAGTAAAGATATGTGAAAACCACAGTGTTCTATATTTAATGTAACACTAGCTAGGTATGGATTTATTGTCCCTCAAAGTAATTGATATATAAATATTGTAACATCTTTGCTTGTACACACATACATGCGTGTGTCTTCTGAAATTGATTTGATGCTATCTAATGGCCGCTTTAAAAGGATACGGGTATCTTACATCCATGAGAGGACCACGTCCGGCCACAATAAGGAAGATTAATCTATAGCCCAGTGGTTCTCAAAGTGTAGTCCCTGGACCAGCAGCAGTATCACTTGGGCTCATATTGCAAATGCAAATCCTCAAGCTTCACCCCAGACCCAGACCTGCTGAATCCCCGAATCAACCTGTGCTGTTGTTTTCTTTTATTTTCTTATAGCCATTTTCAGCAACCTTAATCACTTCAATGTCTTTAAGGCTTGTAACATGGCTTTACTGTTGCCAGCTTTTTCGAAATTTCTGCGGAAACACACTTCAGGTAAGCAGATTCATTATAATCCATGTTTTAATAAGTCCTCCAGGTGATTTTGATACATACAAATTTTGAAAGTCACAGCTATGGACATTAATTAATGTCCATTAAAGTGGGCATTGTCAAAAGAACAGATGCCTTTTGTAAGTATGGTCATGAAGAAGCAAAAACACCCTGAGAGGCAGGAGTATCTCTGATACTCAGCTGGATAACTGTTCAGAAGATGAGATCTATCTCGGGCATCTGACTGAACAACAGGAGAGTGAGAACATGATCTTATTTCATCTGTGGTTCTGGTATTCCACATATATTTATGCTGGAAAAATAAAAAGTAAAAAATATCTTGTGTACTATATACGTCTTGTAAACCCATCAGTTTAACTAGCATACCATCGTTATGTAAGTATTAGCCGAGGCCCAGAAACATGCTACCCTGTGCTTAGGTGAAAATAAATGATTTGCCATCACTGCCCCCTGTGGAAGAGGGTGCTGATGTTGATGAGCCATGTCGAAGGTCATTTGTTGGACCACTGCTTTTGGTGGTAGAGATTTGAGGGTAAAGATCAAAGGCCCTGGAGCTCAGAGACCCTGAAGCAGACCGACCCCTCCTAGTCTTCCTTTCTTCTTATACACAGTCGACACGATGGAGGGGCATGGGCCATCTCCCATTTTGGAGGAGGCATATTCCTGGTGAAGCCTGGACTTAGAGGATTCCACACATCTGCTGTGAACTTTAGGGAGGAATTCTCTTTCCTCCACTTCCGTAGTTGCGGTGTCTTTTGCTGGCAGGTGGGCAGTAATGGTGGATGCGACTGGATGCAGGTGTGCGTCCAGGTGAAAGGCAGCAAGCAGGGCACGCACTGGGAGTCCTTTCCTTCCGAGCAGGGTTGCCAGATTTAGCAAAAACCAAACCAAACCAAACAAACACAAAACCTCAATGACCAGTTAAATTTGAATTTCAGATAAACAGCAATAATTTTTTAGTATAACTAGGTCCTATGCAATATTTGGAATTGCTATATAAGCATATTGTTTACATTATTTCAATATAAAATTTTTAATATATATAATACTTAGTATATTTTACCATAATTAATATTTTATTATATGTTTATATGTCTTATCTCGCTAGATTGGATTTTTGGGGGGCATGGATTACACTCTACATCCCTAACATGCATTTAGAACTTACTTATACTAAAAGATTATATGTTTATCAAAAATTTAAATTTAACCAGGTGCCCTATATTTTCTCTGGAAGCCCTAGAAGGTAAACTTCACTAGCTAAGAGACTCCATTCGAATTTGGGATAAAAGCCTTATGAGGAAAAGAAAGATTTGCCTGGATGTTCATCCTCCTTCAGGAACTTGGCCTGGTAACACAAGACTGGCTATGAACTGGGGTGTTCAGCGTCCCTGTTCCCCATCCATCCTGACACTATCTCAATATGACTCACAAAGAGCAGCTATACCCCAGACCTATTTAAGTCATTTTTTTCTTGAATAATTTCCAAATTTTTCAAAGATGTTAGAGAGGGGTTGGGGGGAGTGCTTGGCTCTTTTGCATGACCCATGGCTAATTTCTTTTGAGAAGTATGTTTTTCTGGTTCACTCACTGCAGAAAACACTATCATGTTTCTTCTGCATTGAATTTCCCAACAAAAGTAGCAGCAATCCTGATACATGGGTCCATCTCTAGGACTAGTAGGCAAATTCAGCCAAGAGCTCAGAAAAGCAGTTGTAATTTATTCTCGGTTTTCACCTTTCTGCCTCAATGGCAGTTTAGGGGACCAAAAAAATTCTTTTTTCAGTAAGAGGAAAGGCCATTTTATATAAAAAATAAAAATCAAGTCTGAAGCTCATCAAAGAAGGTTAAAGGAATTTATTTCACGTTCTCCAGCTTGGCCTATTTGTCAGTCCGGGAGCACGTTCTATGCACAGGCTTTGTGTGCTGCTGGTTTTCAGCTGGGGAAGTTGTGTATGAGCTATTGCTCCTCTCCCAGGTGAGAACAGGTGTACACCACTTTAAATTTCCCGTGGATCTGATTGCATCATTTGTTATATTATCCAACATAATGACATGAAATACGTAAATAATAAAATGCCAGTTGCCTGCTGAAAATTTAAAGTGGCAGATCCTCTTTCTCCCGTTGGAGAGGCTGCTATCTGTTGATGGAGCTTTCACCGCTGAAAAATGACGGCCAAGCTGACGGGAGCCACAGGGGAAAACTTATTCCTCTGGCTGATAAAGTGAATACAGAAAAGGAACAGCAGGACATCACCCTGTCTCCACTCTACACAGTTGCCGTATCTTCCTGCAGTTATCACACGCTTGACAAAACAGGTTAACTTTAAAGTATGCATTCAAATCATAAAACTATGAAGGGAGCGTGTGCCAAGGTCAAATGCTCTGCTCTAGAGGATAAAAGGGGTTGCAGGATTTTCCACTTTTTATATATATATATATATACATATATATATATATGTATATATATATACAGTCACTTCTTCTTGTCTTTTTGTCCAAGTATCAACTTGATAGGTAAGTGTTTGTGTTGGGTAGGATCCATAGCACTGGGGAGAGATGCCAAACAGAACAGGTTGGTTAAAGGCCTTCCCACGGTAGTGGAAACTCAAGGCAAAACCCTTCCACCCATTCCACAGACAGTTTGTCTTGCTACCTATGTTCTTTAAAATCCAAGGGTTTCCCCCTAAACTTGGGTAACGTTATCAGCAGATTTCCATGTGGAGCATAAGCAAAATGAACCCTAATTTTTTCTTCAGTTGGATTCAAAACAAATGCACTGAGAACCCATTCTGGAAGCTTCGTGTGAGGTGCAAGGAATAAAGACAGTTGCTGCCCCCAAGGGCCTTATGGTCTTCAGATCATTTTAATATGAATTTAGAGTTTCAAATCTATAATGTCATTTGCAATCAAAAGATGAAACATAAAGAAGCCTTCATGAAATTACAATTCTTTACCTCTAAATTCCTTTCTAAAAAGAACAAAGGTGTAATTTTCACCTAAGTGTTCTCTGCACCATTGGTGCCGAAGTGAAGACCAACTCACCAATGTCTGTAGGTGGGAATACGAGGGCGAGAGTTGTAAAGAATAAATAAGCATATGGGATATGAGAAGAAATAGCCCATTAACAAACTAACATTTGTCCTAACCAATATTGTTGGGCTTCTGGTTCTGAACCGACAAAGATGAGATACACAAAATATATTCTGGAGGCCCTACAGGGGACATAAACAGTGTGGTGAGGGACTTAAGAGGGGATTTGGCTATGGAGCAGTTGCTGGTGTGCTGGGTAAGGAATGGATGCCAGCACTGTACGCAGCTACGAGACTTGCCAGCTCAAAGTATTATCTGCTTATGAATTAAGAATGCATTTTGATGGAGCTCTACTAATTTGCCTAAAGGAACGAGAGTAAGAGCTATAGGAATAGAAAAATCTCCCAGGCTGGTGAGACACTAATGACCTCAACTTCACGTAAGCTGTAGTTATGTATGTATGTGGGAGGAGGAAACAATATGTATTTATACTATATCGTTACTGTTTTGGGCAATGTTCTGATGGTGCACCATCTGAGTATAACTATTCTGACTTAAAACTTGTCATTTGCAATGAAAGTGAAAATGAGTTTTTGAGATATTATTCAGAACTATCATGGTGTCTTATGTCTGTTTTTTCTTCATATACTTTAGCATCCCTTCTATGCTTCGTCTGTACCCTTCCCTTCCCTCCACTTTCAACTTGCTTCCTCTTAGGCATGAGAGTGGAAATGTATTGCAAACTGGTGATAGCTTAAAAGTGTGAATCTGAATTAATGAAATGTAAATGGTATTTCCCCTAAAATTGAATAGTTACATAAAGGTTTATTATTAGTTACACGTGTACGTGTCTTAGCTCACTTATGTATGTTTCTGAGGGCATGGGTTTTATCTTATACGTCTACGAACCTTGAACACAATGGATGCTCCCTAAGCATTAATTGGGTAAATGAAGAAATGAATAATTCCAGAAAAATGGGAGAGAATTATTCACAGACGTGTTGCAAAATGATGCATAAAACCACGTGTCTTCTATGAATTGGAGATAGAAAAGCTGCAGAACAGAAGTATCAAAATTTGTGTGCCCATGACAAATAGTGTTTTCTAATTCCAAACCTGCCCAATTAATCACTGTTTTATTGTAATAGATCTCAATCTTGCCACCAACATGGTACGACATCAACTCAAGTTTGTAGAATGAGCAGATCTTTTTCCTAAAGTCCTAGCTTCCCTTGATCTTTGTCTTTCCATTCAAAGAGTTCATATTCCACAGTCTAAGTAAAGATCTGTAAAACTAGTTCTGATACGCTTGACTGGCAGAGGTCAGAGAGCTAGGCCATGGTGTCCGCGATCAAGTGTTCCTAGGTTTGAATCTCAGCTCTACTATTGCTGGAAACTTGAGCTTGGTTCTCATTTCCCTTCTTAACAAATGAGGGAAAATAGTTGTGAGAATTAAGTCAGATCAATTCATATAAAGTATATGGCACATAGTGAGACCTTGTGTATGATAAAGTCATAGAATGTGGGGAAGATGAGATCGTTTTTCCTGATTAAAGTTGGAAGTAAATTTTGAGTTAGGCCTTAAAAGATGAACAGAGGTTTGTTTTATTTTGTTTTGCTTTAGGCACAGAAAGAAGGCAATGAGACTCCAGGCAGAGGAAACACACAAAGGCACTGAATACGTGATATGTTCGGGGACCAGAAGACCATCCATCTACAGTCCATTGGGGGCCCCTAGAGCACAGTAAACAGTCCATGGGGGATGGACAGGAGGACATTCACAGCTACCAACTTGTTCATCACACAGGTGATGTTAGAACCTGTCTCTTGTCTCCCAGTGAATAAATTCTTTAATAAATACCAATCTTCATGAAATGAGAATTTAAATTTCTAGCAGTTTTCAGTATTTCCAAGGAAGTTTAAATGCAGTCTACGCAGATTGCTGGGTAGAGGATCTTTATTCAAGCCCCTGAAAGCCGAGAGCCTACCTGTTCTGGGTGAATATTGAAGCCTTCTCAGCATGTGTCGACAATGAGGGCAGATGTTGCTGCCAATATTTTTAGACGGAATTCAGAGACCTGCTAAGAATTCTGAGCAGCTGAGCATTTCACTCTGTGGATAGGCTATTAGTCATCCCACAGACATATCTTTAAATGCCCTAGTATGAAGTGTGCTCATCTAGATCATGCAATTCGAAATCAGCTGTTTGTGGATGGTTCTTAGTAATTGTGATTTAAAGAAGAGCAGAGGGGTCCATTTAGAGTGGACCAACGTATTTATAGACAGGAAGCCCAGAATTACTGTCGTGCTTTGGGAAAATTATGGTTCTACTTATAATGACTTCTTACTTTCCATTACATTCAGCTAAGGGGAAATAACAACTGTACTTTTGTAACTTGGTTTTTGATTCACTGTGTAGGAGGGTGACGGTCAGCATAAAATGTTCAACAGCATTTGGGGGTTAGCATATAGTCAGTGTTCAATGGCATGTGATAGGCATCTTATCAATAAATATTTGTTGAAACAATGAAATCAGTTGAACAATACTTTTAAATTGTGTTTCAGAATGTGTGGAGCATTGGTTAAAGCTGACACGTATGATCGTTATTATTATATGCACAAAAGAAGCAAGATATTTTCTAGAAAGATCCATGGGCAGGTGTCAGTTTACTGACTTGGCGTTAGTAATTTAACCTCTCTAATTTCCTCTTTAGAAAAATGAAGAGTTTGAACTCAGTGATAACTAAAGTCCCTGCCAGCTCCAAAACTCTATCATCCAAACTCTGCTTTGCTAATACGAGAAGACATCAAAGGGTCCCTTGTAACATTTGCTCAAAGTTGAACTATTTTGTTTGACATTTGAAGCATTGCAATTTGTCTTAAATCTCTTTACGAAAATCACATCTTCTGTAATGGTTTTTTGCTGCCTTATTTGAATGTTTTTCTTTCACACAACAATTGCACTTTGTACGTGCCTTTCTTGGCCTGAGTCATTTTTGATTCTGGTCTCTCCCTCTCTACCTGGGCATCCTTAGAGGCAGGAACTGTGCCTTATTCATCTTTGTTAGGTCCTTTAAACACCGAACACCATGCCATGCATAACAGAATCCCCTCTTTACAATCCCAGCGTTGTTTGTTTAACAGTGATCCTGGAATAATGGTTCCACCCTAATTTGTGGGTTTAATAAAATGCAGCTGCTGCAGCAGCCAACTCATTTCATCTCTCCCTCCCTCCCTGTGTTCTAGCCACGCGGCCGCCTTTTGATTCCTCAAAAATGCCCAGTTTGTTGTGGCTTCTGGGACTATGTCCATCCGGAATGCTTTTTCTTGAAGTTCTTCATTTGGTACCCAAGGCACCATCTCAGAGAGGAATTTCCTCGCCACTCCCTCCACGTTACCCACTCAGCAAATATCGCCTCCTCCTTATACCACTACCTGAAATGATCAGAGACTTGAACTAGTTTTGTTTTTCTTTCCCACTAGAATATAAGATCTGCAGAAGCAAAGAGTTTGTCTGTCTTGCTTTCCCCTCTATTTCCAGCTGGGACAGTCTCAGCCTGAGGTAGGTACTTGTTAAGTATTTGTGGAATAGCTTCAGTGCCCTCTCCCTCCGTCCCCACTGCCGCCTCCCGATCATCTGCTGCCCCTTCCACCACTCTCTTCCCCTTTGTCCATGGCATCTTGGTCACTGTCTGTCACTCAGCACTTTCATGAAATTTCCTTTACCACACTTTCTTTTTGCTCCCTTCAGCATTTTCAACCAGAAAATCCCTTATATCTGCCCCATTTTGTGACTAAAAATAGGAATGGCAATCTGTAACCAAGGAAAGATTTTATTTTGTCAGGGAACAGAGAAAAATTCTTTGAAATTTTAATGTGATGTTACTGCTAGACGTTACATGATTATAATAATGGGAATGCAGTTGAAGGCGTACCGGAAACTTGCCAGTTTGTGGAATAAGAGCGTGCTAATAATAATTGTTATTATAAGACTTCATTAGCACTGATACTATCTTGAGTTCTATATATAGAAGAAAGAAAAATAAATAGCTCATCATAAGGCAAGGCAAATAAACTAATATTTAAAAAATAACTATAATCTGATGACATAAGAGAATGTTTTGTGTGTATTATCAGAACAGCCTTTCGTTCAAGGAGAACCCTCACATAACACTCGCCTACGGAAAGACCCATTAAATAACTTGCAGGCAGAAGAATAAGGGGAAGCAGCCAGCTTCAGACAGAATCCTGCTCTAGTCTCATCCCCTTTTCCTTGGGTTGCTGGGTTATCATCAGCCTGCATTCCAATTGACTTCCCACCCTTCCCCTACCCTGCTATGTGTCACAAAGGACTGAAACGTATGTTTCCCAGGTTCCCTTGCCAACTGGCTTTAGTCAGATTCCATTAATAGGAAGTCCTGGCAGGAAACTGGACGTGGAAGGAGGGGAAAACCCAGTGGATTTCTCCTCCTCTCCCTGCTTTGGGCTGTGCCTCCAGCAGGGGCTGCATGTCCTCTCTGGTCCAGCTCTTTGGAGGGAAGCCCTGGCACCTGGCTCTGATTATCCTACCTCTTCCATTTGTCCTTCTAGCCCTACAGATAAGAGCAGCTTTCTGCTGTTGTTAATATCTGGGCTGCCTTACCATCTCCTCTTTTCCCTTTTGTTCTTACAATATCTTTCTAATTATTTCCTAACATAAACTTCCCTCTATTGAAAGATGTGGAGTGAGTTCTCTTGTCCTGAGTAGATCCGGATTGTTGCGATAGCCTAGTAGTCATCATTTTGGGAATATTTTCTTTAAGTTTCCGAACACGTGGTCTTTAAAGAGGGCTTAAGAAAGAGAAAACTCATCCCCACCAACTTGGACCATATTCTTTTCAGGCAGTTTATGCTTAGTCTCTATTGAAAAAGAGTAATTGAAGTTTAAGAATGATGGATAATTCGCACATAATAATAATGAAAGCATGATTTAAATATAATAATGGGAACTTTAGTTTTTGAAAGACCCATTTAAGGATCCAATTAATAAAGGAACAAGGAAGGGCCATAGAAGGGTCTCAACACAAAGCGATTCACCCAAAGCACAAACAAAATTAGCTTCCTTAGAAACCAAGAATTTTTGCCTATTCACAGGACATGGACATCTCAAAACTCATTTTGCTGATCTTTGAGAACAAGCTAAATTCAAAGTCGAATGGCATTGAACAAAACATTTTTAGAGAGTTATATAACCCCAAACAATCTGTGGGGAAGATAAGAAACAAGGAATTCCAAATGTTTCGCTAATGACACAAGCTGGAAGAGTCCTTCATGATACCAAAAATAGGGCTGTGTGTTCACTAGTGGATACGAGCTACAATGGGGGGAGTGGGGGAGGGGGACAATATCATTGAAAACTTGGAAACAAATTAGACAACACATAATTTGAATAGTTTAATTTATTTGAATTGAATACCATAAGACATAAATCTGCATCCCTCTCATGAAGATACAGTAGCCTGAAGAGTTTTGCTGTCACCTACTATGGTATTCTCTGATTTTCAGACTATGCTTTACAAAAGACATGACCAGAATGAATATGCCTTAAATGGAAGTTTCCATGAAAAAGAGTTTAACCTGTGAAACTTCACTTTGCAGATTTATTCTCCTTCTAGTCCTCCCCAGACAATGAACTCACTTTTTTTGTGACTTCTTTTCTTCCCTCATGTCCTATCATGTTCCTATGGTCTAAAAACTTGTCATTAAAAATGAACAGACACAAACATGTTCTGAGGAATATGTGATTGTTAACCACTCAAAATGCTGCCTATTATGAAAGTAGAAGTTAAAAACATGAAGTATTAAAAAGCCATTGATTTCAATTGTAGTTCCAACATTTATTTACTCTTTGAATGTGGTATTAGACAAATTACTTAACTACCATGCACCTCAATTGATTTCATGCTTAAAAGGAGGATAATACTAATAGCGGTGTATTCTCAGGTTTCTTAGTTGCATATAACAGAATCTACTTTGCCTATTTTAAGGTGAAATTGAATTTTTTAAGGATATTAAGCAGCTCATAGGAGCAATGAAGTAACAGGCTCATTTCTAAAGTTTCAGCAAAAATAAACAATGGCCTAAATCATGAGGAAAAATGGAGTGAATGAGGAAGCTACGCCTACAGCTGCCTCCTGAGCCCCAGTTGACAGAAACTCTTCTGAATTCACCACTGCCACTCATTTCCGATTCTACCACGCCAGAAAAACGAAGGCCCTTCCTCACTCATGCAGAGCCTCTTGCCTCAGGTCACTCAGTTCTGAATGAAGTTTTGCAAGGGTGGATCAGTTAGGTTGAATTTATGACACATAACCACCCTAGCTGCAAAGGAGCCTGGGGAGGTGAACGTTTGTGTACACCTTGGGAGAGTGGGACTCATGCAGGGTGTTATCAAAACAACAGATGTCCACTGCCAGTGTTATCAGACATAACTGGAGTAGGGAACTCTTGAGGTGATGCACAGAAAATGTTTACTAGGTTTTCAGCCCATAATACCCCTTTAAAAAAGGATGGATTTTATTAATAGTTGTTATATGAAGCTGGGTATGACCTGGATACACAAACTAAGCCCCAATTAATGGTTTGTCAGGAAAAATTAGCTCAACCACTAAGACTCTCATAGTACTAACCCGAATTTACTTTAAAAAGATCAAGAGCAAGGCCTTAACCAGTGAGTATAGAGACCACAAGCCTAGATATGGGGTGAAGGACTTGGAAAGGAGGTGCAAGTCTTCTATCGATTCATGTGAATAGACACAAGGGGCTCCTGGGAAGCAGAAATTTGATTGAACAGACATGAGAGAAATCGGGAGAGATTTGATTGTAAATAAAATCCTGCTTATCAAAGAATTCTTGGCTTTTTGTGACTGTTTTTGTCTTCTTATTTCTAGATGAAAGAACTTATGATTGTTTATACTTTGGTTAAATGGCACTTATGAAAAGAGGGTATTATTTTTTAATGGCATTTGTTGAAATATAAAACACAGACTATGCAACTAAAAAAACTTAAGACCCTTACATTATCTTCCCTTTTTGTCCAACCTCTATTTAGAATTGCATACCATTGTGTAATACAGAAGATGTTATTTTTCCACCATCAAATAAGGCAAGAGGTGGTTTGCATGAAAGCTTGGATGTTGTGCAACCATTTTCCATAGCTCCCAGAAGATGCGCTTATATCCTGCTTCCCCTCGGCATATGAGGCACCTTCAGTTTAAAATGCAGATGTTCTTGGTTACAGTTGCTATGTGCAATGTTATGAGATAGAAATTACTGTCATAATTAATAATAGGTAAAGGTTTTACCTTTGATGTGCTGCATTCTGCATTTGATTGAGTCTTTTTGGTTGTATTTATTGTATATCTCTATCTCTATCATCCCATTTGTTTTCTGGCTATTTGTGTGCTCAGCTCGATGTCTGTTTCTGTTTAGTCAAGGCTATTAATGCCTTTCAGACTTATTTTCAAACACTCTGTAAACCCATGTGGTTTAAGTTTAAAGGGAGGTTTACGCTATTACACTCTTGTGTCCTCCTTCATTTTGCTGTCCTTAAAAGATGTTGTGATTTATTAAGAAGTTACATACAATTTTGCGCTCACGGTAGCCAAAATAAGAACAAAGACAGTCCAGAAACTAGGCTGTCCCAAAGCCAAAGACTTAGTAAAATAAAGATCTCGAATATATGTAAAGTTGTTACAACTGACAAATGTTGTTCACATACACTAGGGAGTATTTAATGTAACCAGTGATTGGAGTGGACACTGCCTGCTTTTACTTTTACCAGCATCTTTTCTTCTTTCTTCTGGGAATAACAGACTAATTTTGCTTTGGGAAATGCCTCCTCCCTAATTGAATACAATATTGGTGAGACTGTTAATCAAGGTCTCCTGGCAAATGGGTGGGCACATGGTGAGAGACATTAATTTCTTGAGCATAATTACTGAGAGACCAAAAATGATTGCAGGTCATTCGTTTTGACCACGTATCCCTAAAGAGACTGCCTGTTAACTTTTGCTACCTATTTATACAGAGCTGTTCTGGTTCTAGTAGTTTCCAAAGCTTGAATTGGAGCTTTTCCTCCAGTTCTAAGGGCTATCTGATATCCATTCAGTAAGACCATGCATTATTTTTACTTAGGATCTTTGGTTTGCAACCAAAGAACCCTGACACAAAAATTGGAACATGAAGCAGGGGACAGCTAACACCATCAGGAAAATGTGTAAGATTTGGAAATATTACAGGAAACGGTAGGCAAAGGACACTGAGACACGATGGCAAAATAACTAAGTCATCACCTCTGAATACTTGGCTTTCATATGCCCATTGGAATCAAAAATCTAGGGTATATGTTTCGACTCCACAGAACAACTTAAAAAGGCACGAGGAACTCTGGGACTGGAGTGAAGTTAGCATTGGCTATCTTTAAGGTGAGAGGATGGCAAATTGAGATACATAAGTTCTTGCCTCAAGGCCACAATCGAAATTCAGAGACTGCCCTGATCATACTGAAAGAATCTCTTGCCTCATATAGATAAGGGCTAAGATCACCAAGATACAGAGCCCAGAGTAGGATTCACAAGGTTGCTGAATTATAGTGACAGTTGAATTCACAGCCATATAAAGCCTTTTATGTGAAGGTTAGGTAGTGTCCTGGCTCCCAACAATATCTGGAGAGAATTCAGAGTACTTGCAAAACCTTGAACCCACCAACGTCCTCTAAAAAATTCCCATGAAATACTCCCTTACTACCTCCATTGCCTGAGGTAGCAGAGAGGAGACTAATAATAGCTACCTCCTCTCTACCCGTCCCCTCACCCCTGCAATTGTTACAGGCCAGTATTCAGAATCTGATCGCAGCATGGACTGGGGTGAAAAATGTAGAGTCAGAGCAAAGAAAAGAGTTGTACAACTTGCTAACATATATCATAAAAATTTGTGGCTTATTCATGGGCATAGATTTTGAAGATACTTGATCAAAAAGCAAGCTTTGTCTGAATTCTTTGATACGAATATGGCTTCAGAATGTTTTCCCTCAATGTGGTAGCTCAGACAGCTGCCTGTGATTCTAAAAGCTCTCTAGGTTGGTTAGTGCAACATAGACCTAATGCTTTCTTCAGTAAATTATATTGAAAAGCCAGAAATCCTATGACACAATATAGAACAATGGTTCTCAAAGTATGGTTCCCAGACCAGCAGCATCAGCATCATTTGCGAACTTGGTAGTAATGCATACTCTCAGGCTTCACCTCAGACCTGCTGAATCAGAAACTCTAGGGGTGGATCAAAAGAAACTGTGTTTTAACCAGCCCTCCGGGAGATTCTGATGTATGTTCAAGTTTAAGAACCACAAATGTAGGGGAATGAATTTAAAGACAGGGAGGCTGAAATGCTGGTTTGTTTCTATCAGGTACTTTCTGCCCCCTCACTCCACACCAATGCCCTTGTAGAGAGCCCAGAAGATTCTCTCATTCATGAATGCCTTGAGCATGAAACCATAGAAAGAACTCTCTTGGCTCTTCTTTCTAAGATGGCAACACCCGTGGAAAGGACTACAATAGAAACTCCCTCTAACTTTAAAGGGGATCATCTCATAGTGGCAGAAAGACCAGATGCCAACTGGAAACAGGCATCAAGGCTGCTGAGGCAACCAAAATTTTGGGGCTACTCTGACCCACAGATAACTCTGGATGTGCTTAATTAAACATGGGCTTGCATGGATTAAAATTAATAAGCAACCACCCTTAAGTCTTTCTTGATTTATTTAATAAACAATCAAAAACACCAGATCCGGTGACCAGAAGTCCAACTTAAGCCATCATCCTAGAGACCCATAACCCCTCACCACATCCCAGGCCTGAGTCAGTTATAGACCCAGAGTCTAAGGATGAGAGAAAAGTGGAGTCCCTGGATGAGAAAGTCTGCTGTTACACTCTTGGTGCTTATTGTAGACTTTCTGTGTAGCCCTTCCAAAAAGGGGCCTGCACATGTGTATCAAGGTAACTGGGCACAGGGAAAAGGAAAAATTTAGTGGAAGTTTGACTTAATTCTTCCTTATGGTAGACCCAATGGGATCTTGAATACCTCTAAGAGTTAATTCCCCAGATTTTAATATACAGTTGGAATAGATGTTGCTAGCAACCGTCAGAATTTCTTCTTTAGATCTTTGAGTAAATCAGGGCTATTACAGAAAGGGATCAGTTGCTGCTCTTCATCCATATCAAAGAAGCAAATCAAAAGGCATTGAGCATCCCTGAAGGGAGCATGGCAATCAGAGCCTCTGGAGCAGACTTGACGGATGTAGGGGAAGTCTGACAGTCATGTACCAGTCATTAAAACTAAGGGTGGCGTTAGAGCACTGACGATGAATGATGTCCATCTTCACATATCTTGGCATGGCACAGTGGTCAAGAGCATGGCCTCTAGCACCAGACTACCTGGGTTTGATTTCAACTCTGCCACTTACTAGCCGTGCAACCATGGGTGCCATTTAAGCTATGTGTCCAAATTTCTCCTTGTATAAAATAGAGATGGTAGTGATAATTCCTAATTAATAGGATTATATATAAAGAATGAATGAGTTAACATTTACAAAGCACTTAGTACAGTATATAGCACATACTTAACGCTCTGTAAGTTGTTAAATAAAATCAGAAAAATGCCTTAGTTAGCTTTTACTTATTCATGGTCAATGGCTATATTTGTCTTGTAGACCATTGTATCAGGGTTTAAGATGGTTCAAATCAACTATATTTGGTATGTTCATCTAGACAATGGATAGTGCTTTCAGTGTGTCTGTGTTAGTTTCCTAGGGCTGCTGTAACAAAGTACCACAGACTGGGTGGCATGGAACCACAGAATTTTATTGTCTCATAGCTCTCGAGGGTAGAATTTCAAAATCAAAGAGACACCTGGACCATGCTCCCTCTGAAACTTGTATGGAATCTTTCCTTGCCTCTTTCTAGCTTCTGGTGGTTTAACGGCAACATTTGCTGTTTCTTGGCTTGTGGATGCATCACTCCCATTCTCCGTCCTCATGTGGCCTTCTCCTTGTGTCCCTATCTGTGTCTCTTCTTCTCTTATAAGAACACTGGCCATGTTTGATTAGGAACCCATCATACTCTTCCCCTCATGACCTCATCTTAACTAATTATGTCTGCAGTGACCCTATTTCCAAACAAAGTCACATTCTGAGGTACTAAGAGTTAGGACTTCCAAATATCTTCTTTTTGGGAGATACAATTCAACCCATAACATCATCTTAAAATGAATTTTCATATCTTTGGAAAGACATATGTTTTTGATTTTGCCACAGGTTCCATCACTCCATATTGCCTCACACTTCACTTGCTTTATTAATTTACATGACTTGCTCTCCCTTTGCTCTAGACCATGAATATTAACTGATGACTGGATTAGAAAAAAGGAAGCAGCTTTACAAAAATGTCATATTCAAAAGTGCATCATATTTCTCACACCTAGAAAATCCCATTTGTCTATATTTGAATGCCATAGAGAATACCAGATTTTGAACCTTTTTCTTTTTAAGAGCTCGCCCTTTGGAGTCAGATTTTTTGGGGGCCAGATTGCAGCTTTGCCACTCACAAACTATGAGTCTAAACTCAGCTTGTTTTACCATCTATGAAATGGAGAAATTAATATCCCTCATATTGAATTGATCTGATTACTAATTAGAACCATGTATGTGAAGTGTTTAGCATAGTTCCTGGCATATAGTAGGCTCTCAAAAAAAGGTAGCATGGCAGCAGGAATAATGCTAGTCACAGCAATTATAGTGGTAGCTATTCTTAGATAGGTGTTAATATCAAAATTGGCAAAGTTGTACTTTAGCCAAGCATTGTTTTTTTAATTGTATTTATTGCTTGTAAATTCTTATTCATCTTTTTACTGATAATATGTTTAATTTAGCATCTTTTTCCAAGGGAGCAAGACCTCAACACTTCTCTGTCCTTGCACCACAGGGTCTTGCCTGCTCTTGGCACAGATTGACCCTATCTTTACCTGGCGACGTTAGTACACCACTTGAAAATTAATTCCATCTATTTTTTATATTCAGCTACATCTTCTGCCTGCTCTTAGCATTCAGACTTCATGTATCCTTGGGTCTGTGTTTGCATTATTTGTTCACCCCTAGAGAAGAAAGCCAAAGGAAGATTAATTCATAAAAAATGAATGGTTGTTGAAACTCTTCAAAGCCTTGATTTACTGCATAATTAGTAGACAACACTAGAAAACAGAATATCTTTCTGCCTGTGATTTAAGTAAATTGATTAATTCATTAATTACGTATGATAACTCCACAGATAGCATAATTGTATCACCGGTTAACAAAACTCAGCAAAAGAATCAAGTAAGTTTTCAACATGGTCAAAAATTTAATTTACAATATTGGGTTCCTCTCTTAGAATCCTAATTAAAAATCTCAGGACAGCCATATATAGTCCAAATACATTTCTGGAAGGAGGATCGTATTACTTACAAAGCATGCCACAATTACGAATAATTCTTTTTTTCCTCCCAGAATTTCATCCCAATCAGAAATTACTGAGCATCATCTGTGTTTCAGGCGCTTTTGTAAGCAGTGGGGATACAGCAAAGAACCAGTTAAACAAAGATCTTTGCCTTCATGGAGCATACATTTGAGAGGGGTTCTGTTCACTACGGTAGCCACTAGCCACATGTGTCTATTTGCATTTAATACATTAACTAAGATTAAAAATTCAGTTCCTCAGTCCCACTAGTCAAATTTCAGGTGACCAATAACCACATGTGGCCAGTAGTTACTATATGGGGCAGCACAGAAGAACATTTCAACCTTGCAGAAAGTTCTCTAAGATAGCTAAGATAGCGCTATTCTAGAGGGTGGAGACAGAACAAACCATAAATAATTGAATAAATAAGATATTTTTAGACCGTGATAAAAACTCTCAAGGAAATAAACAGGAGGATGTGACAGAGACTATTTAGAGACTGGGGTGGTCACTTTATAAGGTGATAAGGATAGATGTCACTAATGAGAGTGCATTTTAACTAAAACTTAAAAAATTCAATTCAGTGAAAAGCTGTCAAAGCAAAGGATCTGTATGTGCAAAGGCTCTGAGACATGAAAAAACTAGATGTCCTTGAGGAAAAGAAAAGAGGTGAATGTGGCTGGAGGATTGTGAGAGGGAGTAAGGGGTACATGATGGAGTAGAGGTGGGAGCCATGATAAAGAGTAAACCCTACTCTTTATCTGAGTTCTGTAGAATATCACTAAAAGGATTTCAAGGAAATGACCTGTTTTGATTACCGTTTTAAAGTACAGGCTCGTGTGTGATGCACAGATTGGATGAGAGCAAGAATGGAAGGCAAGATGCCTGTTCAAAAGTAAGATATGAGGGTAAATGGAAGTAGAATTGTGGCAGTGCAATTGGAAACCAGGATGAAACTGAAATATAATTTGGAGGAGAAATGACTGGAATGCCAAAGGATTGGATGTTGGGAGTGAGGAAAAGGGAAGAATCAAATACGACTCCTGAATTTCTGCAGTGAGCAGCTGAGATGGATGATGGTACCATCTCCTGAGACTGGGAAGATTACCGAAGGGCAAGTTTGAGGTAGATGAATGCGATTTCTCTTTTGGCTAAATTAAGCTTAAAATGCGAGTAACCATCTGAATTAGAGTGTTGAACAATAGATAGCTGGATAGTTACATCTGGAACCTGCAGAAAAATGAAGGTCAGATGTAAGAATCTAAAATTGTCTTCAAATAGGTGGCATTTAAATCTACAAGACTGGACAAAATTATCAATGATGAATGGAGGTAGAGACGAAATAAAAGAGGGCCAAAGACCAACCCCTGGGACATTCCAACATTTAATAGCAGGGGAGAGAGAGAGGAGCCAGCAGAGTGAAGAGAAGGAACAGCCAGGAGGTAGGAGGAAAACCAGGAGAGTGTGGCAGCATGGAAGCCAATTAAGGAGTAGGAAAACAGCTGAGCAGTAGGGCAGAGTGGGATCAGGAAGGTTTCACTGAAGCAATCCACAGGAGGTCTTTGGAGACCTTGTCAAGAGTAGTTTCAGTTGAGTAGTGGGGATGTAAGCCAGAACAGAATAGATTGAAACATAAACGAGAAGTGAAGAAATGGAGAAAGTTGAATGCAGAATCTTTTCAGACACGGAGTAGAAGCTGCAATAGGACAAGGTCACAAGAGGGGACCTGTTTTAGAATGGGAAAGAGTAGAGCGGACTTGCATGCTTACAAAGCTGATACAATAGTGAGGGAAAAAATGATGAAACTAGGAAAGAGAAAGGAAGATCTTAAGAGAGCAACCTAAGAGGAATACAGAGGGTAAATGGAAGGAGTTGTTCTTCTATAGTTCTAGGAGGAAAAGCGGAAAATATGCGTCCAGACGAAGACACATTTATGTATTAAGTGGCTGGCCCAGAAGGTAAAAGAGTTCCAATAATATTGCTTGTGGCTTCACAACTTCACAAGTTCGAAGAATTCTCAAAGCCAGAGTTATAAGATGCAATAAATGAGTCTATTTTTCATCACCTTGGGCTCTGAGAAGAAAACATCTCAGAGTCCTCTGATGTTATTAGCTGCAGACTGTATGGGACAGTGTTTCGGACATAGAGCTGGTGTCAAATCCCAGCACCATCAGTTATGAGGTATGTGATTTTGAGCAAGTTATTTAAATTCTCTCAGCCTCTGCCTCTTCATCTGTAAAATGGCAATCACCGTTATACTTAGCCCATTAGAGTTCTGGATAATATATACAAAGCATATATACATATGAAGTACTTTTGGAAAGACAAGCAAAAGAAACATAAAAGCAGCAATCAGAGATTGCAATCAGAGACTAAAGAACAAGAGAGGCACGATATCATGAATGTCAAGGAAGGAGAGAATTTCAGGACTGGGAAGTAGGACATAGACTCAGCCAATACAGAATGATGAAGGAGAGTCAAGCTGAGAGAAGACACAGGATTTGCTCATGAAAATATCACTGGCGATCTTCAACATGACTGTTTCTGCAAAATGGTAGGCACCAAAATCAGGATGTATGGGCTTGGGATATAAGTGAGCAGTGAGGAAACAAAGGCAGGTAGTGTGGAGTATTTTTTTCAAGAGTTTCAGTGGTTGAGTAAGGGAAAATAGATACATGTAACATAAGAGCCGAGTTGGAACAAGAGAAGGCCCACTTTTCATATGAAGGAAATGGAGCTATGCTGTAGGCAGATGGAAAAGAATTACGCCAAGGGAGAGAAGATGCAAGGGAGAGTGCCCATGCAAGCAGGAGCAAAGTATCTCAAGGGTTACAAGGAGCTACAACTTTGGAAGAACAGATAAGTTTCTGTTCTTATAGACAGCCAAAGAGACAGGTTGTTGGGTGGTGCGACCTCTATGTGGAGCAAAATAGAAGAGCAGATACCAAATGCAAATCAGAGTTACCAGGAACTTGAGAAATGGAACATGCAGGTTTGATAGCATCAGACTTGGTAGACTGAGAAGTCTTCAAAATTAGGATTTATCTGACTGGAAGATGGATTTTCTCAACAGCCTAATAGGGATCACCCTACTTGACTTCCAAGAAACAGAAATACCAATTTATTGTTCTTTGGTTATTCTTTATCTATTATCAGTTCTCAAACAGGGTATAGTATACCAGATCAGGCCTCTCCTTCCTGAATGGCAATTGAGTTTCTGATCCATCATTCTAAGGTGTTTCTAGGGTCACTCTGTCACTTTGAGATTTCTTTAGATTTCTTATTCCCAAACTCTTGAGTCACAAACTTGTAGATATTCAGCAGTTGACTTATCAAACCTATTGTATGTGGAATTCACTTGATTCTTAGAAAACCTTAGGCTGTTGCTTCGATGAAGACCACTAACAGGATGTAGCTAAAAATCAACTAAATCCCAGATTGATGTAACAGGTGCTCACATAGGAGTGAACTGTCCATCAGAGCCTCTTATCAGTTTCTCTCTCTCCCTCTCTCTCCGTTGTCTGCACCCCACAGAAAGCCTGAACTGTACAGTGGAAACGGTCATAAGACAAGTTATCTCCATCACGGCCTCCAAGCCCATACAGCACTTCATTCATCAGCTGGCATTCCCAACACCTCCGGGTTGTAAAAGGAGTCTATTTATGAAATATCTGGCTACGGTGTATAATAAACAATGCCAGAGTGAACTAAAAACAGACTAATTTAATCAGCAATTCCTTTCCCCTACAGTGTTTAAATTTACATAATCAACTGGCTATAATATTTAGCATACTTTTAATGTTTCTCATTTGTTTACACTACAATTCTATGCTTCAGACTTCTCCATTCACCAAATATTGATTGGCCTACAAAGGGTAGAAAACAGCGAATATTCCACTGGTAATCATTATGTGAATGTGAAGGAAGTGAGAGGTGCATCTACTGTATTTTTCTTGCTAATTACAAACCTAATATTCTATTAAAATGTATGAGATGACAAAATCTCCACAAACTCTTTAGAGCTATTACTAGCAGATAAAGTATTCTACCAAAGTATTAATATTAGCATCATTAAAATAGTTCTATCAAGTGCACATTTATCTCCACATTGGAAACAACAGCAGCCCGAAGGAGACAAACGCCCTTGAGTATTGCGGTATGAAAACCGACAGCAGTTTAGAGCCACATAAAGTCTTCTTGTGGCTTCACAACTAAAACAACAAAAAAATTCTCAAAGCCACAGTTATAAGATGCAATGGAGTAAATGAGTCTATTTTTCATCACCTTGGGCTCTGAGAAAAAAACATTGCAGCATTATCTTGATAAGGAAAGAGCTCAGATATTAAAATACATTAACTTTACTTTAATTGATTTAAACAGATCCAGAGCTTTCGAAATGCACATGATGTTATTTCTGCATTAGTGGACAAAATAGATCTGTTTTAGATTGCAAAGCTCCATCTCTGTATCTCTTGTCTGGTAGGGAGAGAAAACCCTCTCTATTTCTTAGTCTCCTAAAAAAAAAAAACCAACACACAGGAAGCCACATACATTTATTTGCTTTAGCTAGATAATTTCTTTCTTTATCCTTTAGTCAAAATGTCTTTTGGTAACGTCAACACATTATTTTCCTGTAGCTCAGAATGCTATAGTCAGAGAATGGTAATAGCAGACAACACTAATTGAGTTTTCACCCTGTCCCAAGCACGGTGCTCCATTATGTTACGTTGTTTAATCCTCAGATGGTGTTTCGGGGTAGATCTCATTATCTATTATCTCCATTTATACAGATGAGGAAACTGAGGCACTGAGAGGCTGAGTAACTTGCCCAGACAGCAAGCAGGTGAGATAGGTTATGAAGTTAGCAGGGGGCTTAGGCGCCCTTGCTCTTTACCAAAATTTTGTGATGTGGCCTCTCAAGGCGGGGATAGTTAAATGAAAAGCCAAGGTCAAAGCTTCTTCCATACACCATGAAAACAAAACGTTTACATCAACCCTTCCTGCTCTCCAATCGGAATGTTTTCATCGGTTTCTTCCTCTCTGTTATTCTCTTTGCTTCGGCGGCATGAATTTTACAAGTTAGAGAGGATTTACTGGGAAGGTTAGAACTAACTGGAAAGGCTCACCAGATATCACCTCTGATCTCCCATTTGCAGATGAGGAAACCGAAGCTCACAGAGATAAGAGGAGAAGTAACTTATCACAGAACTGGTTTGTGGCAGAGGCCACGTTAGACTCTGGATCCCCTTTATGTTATTTTCAAACACGTTTATGGTGTCAAAGTACAAGTACAGGCTTCCATTTCAATCAATTCCCTTTAAATGTAGAATATTTCAATTTTTGGTCAAAAACCTGCATGCCCTCTTCTGATATGAGACGAATGTGAGAATTTTTTGGTATTTCTCCGTCAGTTCAATTAAAATGATGAAGCTTCCTCTTTGTCCCTCGGATCATACAAAATATTTTCTTCTACAGTCCCTGCAGATTGGAGTCCTGCTTTTAATTTTGGGGACGTGAAGCACCAGTCAGGGCCATGAAAAGAATGTTAGAAACGTAGGCTGATTCTCCGGAAGGTAAAGTCCAAGATGATGAAGAAATAAGCCCCTGCCACCCTCACTTTCAAGGCACTCCTCCACATGCAAGGATCAGCAAATGACAGAATCCGCGTCAGCACAGGGTGAAAGCCAAAACTCTGATGTCTTTAATAATCCTAAAACAAGTGCTGTTGAATGGACTGCTTTGAGTGCTTTGTTTATTTTCGGGAAATATTTCCAAAGGAAGCCTTCCTATGTGGGGCCATGAAGAGGCTTTTATAAAAGGATATTAATTATAGACTGAAAGTTAACAGTATCACTGAGCAAGAGCACCGTCAGAGAAAATACCAATACACCATCTCACAGATCTACTAATTTAGGCTAGTCCTGATCCTAGATTTCCAGCTGAGAACTGGAATTACTTAGCAATTATTTAGCTGAGCATAAATATTTAGAGACAGTTTTTGCTAACAAATCTTGCCTCTAGGAGCCAGGCCCATAACAATATTCTTGGCACTAGTTTCCCACGTATAAATCAAGCATCTAACTTCACACCTTCTTTATTTCATTTTTACTATTTTGTGTGGCATCATTGCTCTTTTTTATTCCTGGCCTCTTTTGCACCACCCTGTGGAACAGAAACCTGGCCGACCTCATGTGGCCTGTACTGAGAGTCTGAAATCTGCTCAAGAGAAATGGGTTGTGTTCTTTTTGAGTATTCCATTTTGGATTCGTAAAATTTCTGGGCGTTTGGGATTTTCCAGGTCTGAGGTCTTACTTTTATAAAATGTGCCTACTATTGAACAGTCTCCCTTTCCCTTGTTTTGTGTGTGCACACATATGCACAAGTATATGCCCCTGAAGGATGACATGAAAGGCTATGAAAAGCACTAGGATACTTCTCAACCTGCAAGCGATCCCTGTTTTAAATAACCGACGAATTGTGAATATGAAATCAAGTGTTGAAAGCACTATGCTCCCTTTGGTGGTGTGGAGTAGACTTCCCTGTACCTTGCGGTTTTTAAGCAGTATCATTCCTGTTAACTTTCATCCTTTGAAAATGTACCGC
Organism: Equus quagga; assembly: GCF_021613505.1. NCBI lineage: Eukaryota > Metazoa > Chordata > Mammalia > Perissodactyla > Equidae > Equus > Equus quagga. The sequence goes on from NC_060267.1 coordinate 162,412,514, forward strand.
CTCTTAGGAGAGTTCTCTGATTTTCAGACTTTCCGCTCAAATTTCATCGGGAGCATCATTGACGGCAGCACTCCAGCTGAGTTCTCTCTATATGGTAAATAAATCATGTGAACAACAGTCTCCAATTTCACATTAATTGTTTGGAAATCTCCACAACATCAAACATTTTGTTAAAAGTCTGGGAAAAAATAAGTGTAGCTCTTTTGTTGTTGTCCTCGTGTTTTGCTTCAGCGTGATTTGTTCTAAATACAGCTTAACAGGCAGATGACTGGTTTGTGACTAGAGTATCTTTTCCGAGATGAAAAAGCAATACAAATGCGCCCCAAAAGGATGCCAACCAGGCCCAAAGCAACATGGGGACCATGCAACGGGTGTGCCTGGGGAAATCCTTGTCACAAATTGGGTTGATAGGGAGGGCTCACTTCCTTCCCCCGTACACATGCCTCTGAAAAGCTGAGAGGGAATCACAATCTTTAGGAACGAGGACTGGGAATTGCCTATATATGAGAGCTGCAAATTGCTCTGGCATTAAGAGAATAAGGACATGAAACGCAAATATTGTAGGAATAAGGCGGGGAAGATAGGCACAAAACTCATAATCACTGAGAAACCGAGGCAGAATCTGGAGCCACACACTGGGACTGGATCTAGAGAGATCACTTGTTGCTCACGGAAGGCAAAATCTATTCTGGAATTGGAAGCTCGGTGGAAGCGGAAAAGCTATTTAGACCCTTGTGGGTCAAGGTCTTTCTTGCTTGTGAAAAAAATTGCCAGGCTGAAAAGTAAGTAAAAGTCAAGCTATATTTGTCCACAAGTTACTTTAAGTGTTAGAAACAAAGGGCTTTGATTTCATATGAGCCCCTTGGCTCTTCTAGAAATTTAAGAGGCCAATTCCTCTAGTACCTCAAAGGCTTAAGTAGCATGAAGATAAAATAATGAACTTTATTCCACAAAACTCACCTAGAAATGTGGTCATATTTCTTTAGTGTTCTCCTATGTTAACTTTCCATTTTAGAGTCTGCCTTGCAGATAAGATTACCACAAATTGTACCCACTTTTATTTCTACAAGAAGGATTCCAAAATACCTGTTTTAAAGTGTTTCTATCCAATCTGTCATGACCCCCCCCCCCACCACCAAATACTTATTTTATTATTATTCTGATGAACTCACGCTTCCAAGCTATGGGCATGCACATTAAGTTACTGATTTTCAGAGTGATATGAATCTTTAGATGTATTTCACACAAAGACCTCTGGAAATGAGAACACTGAGCCCCACTGACGTGAAGGGACTAAAAATCACATAAGCAATTTCATGGCCAAGCTGAGGGGCAGGAACAGCAGCCTGGATTGTTTCTACATTACCTTCTCCTCTCTATGCTCTTGGAGATGAAGCAGAATTGGGATATTTGTGTAGATTGGTGTCAACAAAGCTTAACCTTGGGGCATCAGGATCAAAGAAATCAGTCCTATTGACTCTTCTTAACAGAAAACAAGAGCTTTTTCATAAAATGAACAATGAGAGATCGTGGAGTTTCCCCCGAAGTGTTAGCTCCTATATTTTCTCTTTCTCCTCACTCTGCAAAGATTATTAAATATTCTTAAGAAGAAGCAAAGCGTTCCTTTCACAGAGCTATGACTGATACATTGATTAGCACATGGGAGTGGGAGGCAGAAGAACGGATCAGGAGGTTAAATGCTGCCCAAGGTGCTTAGAACCATGAGCCGCCTCATTACACTTTGTCTACATCCAAGTCGTTGCTTTCTAGAATGGAAACAACCCTGACCCAATATTTCGCTGACTTGACTTCCCTTCTTGATAATAGTGTTATCTACAAATCAGGGGCTCCCATGTGCACCATTACACTGTGCTTTCTGGTCTGCCATGCTACATAGAAAAGAGGAAGTACACTCTTCTTATTAAGAGCGAGGGCTTTGCCACTAGCTAGACCTGAGTTTGCTCTTGCACAAGCTGCTGAAGAAGTTCTCGAAGCCTCAGTTGCCTCCTGTGTAACATGGAGCTACTACTGCTATCTCCAAGGGTGAGTAGGAATATTGAATGAGAGAGTGAATGTAGCATGATCTGAAAAATGCCTGGCTCATAATAAACTTGCAATAGTGCTTGCTATTGGTGTCATTATTCTTAAAATATGTTCAGTAATATTTCTGGAATAGTTACATGACCAAATAGGGAACAACTAGGCAAGGGCCTCTGCCCCCAAAGTTGAAAGTGCTTTTCCTTAAAAGGTTGACCCACGTTTCCCCCCGTGGCTCCGTAAACATTTGTGTGTCCCCTAAGGTTCTAATGTTCTACATGCAGCTGGCCCTGAAGTGAGATGGGCTCCTACCCTGGAATTCTTTGTTTTTTTTACTGGAAGCTAAAAATGAAAAGCTCAGATATGCTAGTGATCCCTGGAAGAGCAAAGCAAAAACAGTAATACTAATTAGTAGCTACCAGAGCTGTTCAGCATGGCAATAAGCTGTAAATTTATGGTTTTGTTAAGAGTCAGGATACATTTGAAATCTTTTATATAATATTAGATATGAAAATACACACCATCTGGACCTCTTGCTGGTAGCCTTGAAATGTCTACATCTCACAGGAATCAAACCCATTTTACCTGCTAGGGAATAAAACACCTGTTTCACATATTACTTCACACTGGGTGATGAACATTTCCACCATCTCCAGCCAGAAAGAAAAAATGAAACTGTGGCTTCATATTGTTTAGTAGATTTTAAAAAGCTTGCAGGGTTGGGGGCTGCTTTCCTATCTGGTAGGAAGAAGGCTCTGCAAATTGCCCCTGTATTAGTCGTAGCTTTCTAATAATTGGGGGGAGTTCTCTGCAGCCCTGCTTAGTATCGATAAAAATGCATTTCCTTCTCATTATAAATCTGTTTATGAAAACACTTAGTGAAATGAGCCAACTGCATCTTGGCTGCTAGTTGCATCTTGTAATGGATGGTCCCAAAGTGACTAGAAGGCTGCAATTCACAGGAGGAACTCTGTTGGTGACATAAAATAGTTGAAGTTTTTTGAATAGCCCTAGCATCTTGAGAGAGAATAGAGGCTTTGCATTCTTTCCTAGGACATCTGCTGTTATTCTATAGATATCTTTCTGCAAACTTAAAAAAAAAAAGAAGCTTTCTTAGCATATCTTTCCTTTGCACTTTCCATAGATCCTTTTGTTGTTCAGCTCAAATCCAACTGAGCCGATAGCAAATTAGGTTGCATTTTTTAAACATAATTACAATACGTTCTCTCTCTTAAAAATATCACAATGATTCCTTAATATCTTCAAATATCGTCAGTGTTCACATTTCTAATTGTCTCATGGTTTTTTTAAGTTTGTTTGTTTGAATCAGACTCCGAATATGATCCATACATTGCTATTTCCTTTCCATTTATTCCTTGCAAGGTTATTTGTTGGATGCAGGTCCACACCGTCTGGATTTTGCTCATTGCATCCCTGTGGTGTCCTTTAACATGTTCTTATGTCCTCTGTGTTTTTTGTATTTTAGTATATAGTATATACAGTATATTCTGTATATTAGAGGCTTAATCTAATTTAGGTTTGATTTCTTTGGTAAGACAATTTCATTGGTGGTATTTCTCCTTCTGTCAGGAGACGTATTTTCTGGTTGCTTCTGTTTATGTCACGTCAGCAGTCATTAATGGTCAATAGCAAGGTTCATTAGGCAGGATAAAATGCTTGATTTTTACCCCTTATCTATCAGTTTTCAGAATAGTGAGATGGTTTTCTAACATGGTCCAATAGTTATCGGTTTTCTTTTTAAGTATCATTATAAACTCATAGATTTAAACACATTTGAAATGCTTCAATCAATTGATGTTTTATACATTTTGATTTTTTTTCCTGAAGAGCAGACTTTCGACTTGTCTCTAGTCATCTTTGACAGCTTCTTTGCTATCTGCTGCAAGACATTCCAGGCTCATTTTGTGCCTATTCTTCCTCAGACCTGGAATCAGCCTTTTTTTAAAGATGCCCAGGCTCCTTTAGTGGGAAATGCTATTTGGATGCTATAATCTGGACTCTAGGACTGAGCATTGTTACTGGGTTGGTGAATGTTTCTAGATCTTTTCAGTGGACAGAGCTGGGTGATATATATATATATATATATATATATATATATCATTAATTCATAGAAATGTTTCCAATTCAAATTCAGGACTACAGACTTCTTACCTAAACCTTTCAATCTTAAACCTGTATCTGATTTAAGAATCCTGGTTCTCAACCACACCAGGAATGACAGAAGTGGAATATCCCATAATTATTCAGGTGCTTTGTCCCACAGTATACACACAGTGGGAACAGAATAGCAAGACTCACATTACCAACAATGATGTGATTACCAAAAATAGCTTATTATTTTTTAACTTCATTTTGTACAAAGGATATATCCCATTAGAGATATCAAATTACAGTTTTTTAAATAACACTTGGAATTGTTTCTCTGTTTGTTGTTATGCCACCAAATGGATATACATTAGATATATTTGTGTCATTTTATTTCTCTTTCTAAAAATACTTTATAAAATTTATTTTTATTTTATAATTGTGTAAAATATTTACATGGTGCCAAAGTCAAATACACAAGTGAGGCAAATTCAATAAAATCTAGCATCCACTCCTGTCCCCTATTCCTTCCCTCTTTCCATAAACCATAGCCAATGGTTTTTTTAAAAAGCTATTATATTTTTATTATATTTTAACATAAATATATTACATTTTTAAAAAGAAAAAGTTATGGCTTGTCCCTTCAATTGCTTGTTTATTAAATGTGTTTTTTTTACCTGCATGTACTTTATCTGCATACATTCATGTATATGTTTTACCTCTATATACTTGTATATATATTTATGTAGCTGTATCCCCCTCTTTAGAGGAACAGTAGTTTACTATACACATTTTTATCCACTTTGCTTTTTTCACTTCACGTATAATGTGAAGTAACTTACAGTAACATTTAAAGATATTTCTTATTCGTTTAATTTGCGTAGTACTCCATTCTATGGTTAGCCCATATTTTATTCAACCAGTCTCCTATTGATGGTTATTTGGGTTGTTTTTAGACCTTTGCTATTAAAAATACTCCTCTAATGAGTGTTCTAGTGTAAATATATTTTCATATTTTTACCAAAGTAGCTTTGTAACAAACACCTAGAAGTTGGATTGCTGGGTCAAAGAGTAAATGCCCATGAAGTTTTGTTAGTTCTTACCAAATTTCCCCTCCCATAAGTCTTGTGCTACTTGGCACTCCCAGCAATGATGCAAGAGTGTAAGGCTCTTTTTTGAATCCTACATCTTCCTTGCTGGATAGAGTAGCAATTGGTACTTTACCTCACCCTCTTTTATTCAGAAACAAGAGGAAAGGATAGTCATCCCTTTAGTGACATTCGTGGAAAAGAGTTTCAACGAAGTAAAAACCTAGAGAGATTTATAATTAAATGTTGACTCCTTCCAGTTTGTCAAGGAGTAAAAGTATTAAATGTAAACAAAAGAGCCACCAACTTATGAAAATGGCCACGCTCCTTTTTCCTTTGATGTTTGTTGACTGGGTTGTTTCTACCTTTTAATTCTCTCTTCATTGGATCTAAGATGCTTTGGCCTTCTCCGCATCCTGCTAATCATCAATATGAGTTAGCATGTTTTCTTGTTTATCCATTCTAAAATGTTCTGTATTGAAAAAAATGATGCACCAGATATATATCCTCAACTTACTTTCCTCTGCGACGGTGTTGCTCCAAGTGCACTCCACAGACAGTGCCAGTCCACAGATTGTTTGCTACCACAATGAGACAGGCACACAAAAGCAAAACTCTTAGAGTCATTTGACATCATGATGACACCCAGCGCACGATCAGTGGACTTCTACAAAGGTATTATACATGACACATTAGAAACGTTTCAAAAATGGTCCTTCACCACAGATAGTTTGAGAAGCACTGCTCTGTGGCCCTGCTCTCTTCTGCCATGATCCTGAGCCAAAAGGTCTGCACCTTGTGTGTTTCCAGTCTCCTTTCATCTAAGGCTTTCGTTCAAGGCTTCCCCAAATGGGCCAGCGGGTAGAGTTATACAGGTTTCTTTCTGTCTTCCCTGCAGAACTCCTTGGGGCCTTTAAATGCTAACACCTTTTGACAGGCTCGCAGAGATAATATCGCAAAGATAGTTGCCCATGAAAGTCATTTTTGTGAAGTGTTTTATGGCACCAGGCTTGCAGAGGGGAAACATATGGAAATCCTGGTATAGGCTCATAATTTCCTTTCTGCAAAAATAGTGTTGTGGGAAAATGTCAAAATTTTACAACTCTATCAAACCAACAAGGCACTAAATAAAGACAGGGCAAAGAGAAACAAGCAAAAGCCATTCTGAGATGTTAGATCACCAGATACGCCTTACCCTCTAAACTTAGCCTCCATTCCACGCCTCCACGATATCCGGTTACTTATTACACACTGAAAGATTACTCAGAAACAAAATCCTGTACACTCTTTAATAGTTGGGGATTTTGTTTTGTGTTTTTTTTTTTTTTTTGCACCAAATACAAATACTAGTCTGTTCTGATGTTTAATAATTTTCATTTTCTGGGAGTTCTGCCATGCAACTGCTGTAAATCTTGTCAGCTTCAGTATAGACTCAGTTACAATTGAAATTACTTTCTCTGTGTTTCCCAAGTTCCTCAAATTTCTTTTTCCACTTTTAGTAATACCAAGGCCAGCAGGCTATACATTCAGCTTTCATTTTCTAAGGCCAGAATACTTCCGCAGTAACTTTCAGCCCACATGATGTAGACATAAAGAGCCGAGGGTATGGAGGCAATCCCACTTGGGTGCAGGTGGAGTATAACTAAAATGTTTGAGGAAACTGATTACTCCAAGCAGATTTTTCCTTCTTGAGTTGATTGTGGTGTGATCGGCCCCCCAGTCTCCACCTCATTGTCTCTATTTCCAATTATGTCGTACTCTCAAAAGGAATTCTAAAGGCCAGTTCTCACTGGTCCCTCAGTGGGTTTTTTCAATTAATACCCATTTTTCTTCTTCCTCATTACTAAAGACATATTCACTGGAGAAACTTTAGAAAATATAGGAGAGCAAATATTTAAAAAAATCCCCAATACCATTGCCTGACATAAATATTATAAACATTCTGATGCTCCTCCTTCTAGTGTTTTCCCTAAGAATATTTATAATATATACATAATATATATATTGCATAGATGTACAAATATATGATAATATATATGATATGTTGTGTTATATGACAAACATAATATAGGTTTATGTATTTCAGATGTCTATTCTCATTACTATATGTCATCTTATGAGAGCATTTCTCAATAATTCTGCACATAAATATCAATCTAAGTCTATTTCCTGGGTTGCTTGACCTAAGACATCATGTTTTCATATCTTTATGTGTTATTTGCATTTTCTTCTATGGGATATTTCTGATTATATCTTTTGCCCATTTTTTATTCATTGGGTTAATTTTTTCTTACTGATTTGTGAATGTTGCTTACATATTCTGGAGATTAATTTTTTATTAATTATATTGCAACTATCTTCTTTCACTTTGTGCCTTGTCTTTTCACTATCTTTATGGTGACTCTTGATAAGCAGGTGATCTTCTTTTTATGATAGTTTAATTTGTCAATCATTTCTTACATAGTTAAAGCTTTCGTCCTTTATTTAAGAAAGACTTCCATACCTTGAGGTCAGAAATATATTCTCCATATTTACCTTAAAAAGTTATATTTTGTCTCTCATAAATCTTTAATTTTTAGAGAATTTATTTTTGTAAAGAGTGATAGGTAAGGATTCAATTTTATTTATATCTAAAATGATGTCAAATGTATACATCTTGCCAGACTCTCTTATTTCTAATAATTTGCTTGTAATTTTTGGAAGTTTTCCTACATTTAAACCACATTCTTTCTAAAAATGACAATTTTGTTTCTTTCTTGCTGGCTCTTGTATCCTTCTAATCCTTTTTTCTTGTTTCGTTCCACTGGCTAGGAATTCAAATTTAACCTTGAATAAAATTGGTGGGTAATGGGCATTCTTGTCTTGTTCCTTACTTGAAAGGGACAGTCTCACCATTAAGAAAGATATTTTCTTTACCTTTTCAGTGACAGCCTTCATCAGTCTAAAGTACATTTTTATTCCTATTTTGCTAAGGGAATTTTTTCTCATTATTAGATGCTGAAATTTATCAGATGCCTGTTTGCATATATCAAGAAGACCATTCATATTTTTTTTAGTCTTTTAATGGCATAATTGATTTTTGCAGATTTTTCTAATGTTACTCTGTCCTTGTATAAGTTCAATAAATTCAACTTTATCAGGATATATTGTCTTTTTCATATGCTTCTTGAATCATTTTCCTATATATTGCTTTAAAAGTTTTTATCTATGTTAATATATAAAAAAAGACTTATCCTATACTTTGCTTTGTCTGACTTTGATATTACAGTTTTACTAGACTCATAAATTTAATTGGAAAATGCTTCTTTTTTTTAATGTTCTGGAAAGTTTGGGGTAAGTTTGGAATGATTGTTTTCTGAAAGCTTTGTAGACTCACTTAAAAAACCATCGGGGACTTGAGTTTCCTTTGTAGAAATATTTTTAACTACAGAAATTTCTTTAAAGGCTATTGGGTTTATGCAGACTTTCCAATTTGGGCTTTCTAATTCTTGAGAAAGTTTGGCAACTTAAATTTTTCTAGGAATTCTCACATTTTGTCTAACGTTTAAATTTATTGCTAGTACATAGTGGTTCCACGTTTGTTTGAAAAGAATATGTTTTCTTTGGTTGTGATATTCCATAAAAGGTCCAGAATCACAAATACCTTAATTGTTTTTTTCAAATAGTCTGGCTTTGCTAATTTTTTGGCTAATTAGAAGAGGTACATTAAAACATCACACTACGATCATGGATATGTAATTTTGTCCCTGATTTCTACCAAATACAGTTGTGTGTCAACGACAGGGATAGGTTCTGAGAAATGCATTGTTAGACCATTTCACCATTGTGTGAACATCACAGGGTGCACCTACACGAACCTAGATGGTGTAGCCTACTACACACCTAGGCCATATAGTACTAATCTTATGGGACCACCATTTTATATGCAATCTGTCTGTATCCGTCATTGACTGAAACATCAGTAGGTGGCGCATGACTGCATTGATTTATTTTTTTAGAGATATTGTAGTGGCGCATAGACATTTAGATTTTTACATCTTCCAGGAAAATTGTACCTTTTAGTCCAAGATTAGGCCCCCTTTCCTGGCATAGGCCACACCCAGTGACTACAGTGCCTTGTGTGGTAGGCAGAATTCTAATATATTCCTCAAGATCTCCTGCCGCCGTGCTGTACACACCCTGCATAATTTTAGGACTGTGAATTTGATGGCTTTCACTCCATGATTATGTTATAGCACAATTGACTTTAGGAAAGGGAGATGATCTGGATAGGTTTAACCTAATCACGTAAGCCTTTTTTTATTTTTTATTTTTTTGAGGAAGATTAGCCCTGAGCTAACATCCGTGCCCATCTTCCTCTACTTTATATGTGGGACACCTACCACAGCATGGCTTGCCAAGTGGTGCCATGTCCGCACCGGGATCTGAACTGGCGAACCACAGGCCACCCAAGCGGAACGTGTGCACTTAACCAACAGCACCACTGGACCAGGCCCTTACACAAGCCTTTTAAAAGCAGAGAGGTTTCTCTGGCTGGGAGCAGAAGCAGAATTTGAAGAGATCTGAAGCATGAGGGAGATTTGATACAAGGGAAGTTCTCAGTTGCTGAGACCGAAGGGAAACCAAGGCAAGGACCTGAGAGTGGCCCCTAAGAGCTGAAAATGGTCCCTGGTTAACAGCTAGCAAGACAACAGAGATCTCAGTCTTAGAGCAATAAGGAAATAAATTCTGCCAACAACCAGAAGACACTTATAGTAAAGCTCTTCCTAATCAAGCTCCAAATGGGGAAGCAGCCTGCCAATGCCTTGATACCAGCTTTATGAGACCCGAACACAGAGCCTAGCCACGCTGTGCCAGACTTCTGACCCATGGAAATGATGAGATAATAAATTGATGTCTTTTTAAGCCTGAGTTTGTAGCAATTAGTTATGCAGCAATAGAAAACTAATACATTCTCTCTACCCTTAAGAATGTTTTTTACCTTAATATCTATTTTGTTTGTTATTATTATAGTTATACCGGCTTCCTTTTGTTAGTATTCTGGGTGTATGTTTTCCAGCTTTTTATTTTCAGTCTTTCTATATTCTCATATTTCGGTTGTTATTTTGTAAGCAGCATATACTGAATATTTAAAATCCAAACTGAAAATCTTTATCCTTTAACTTAAGAATTTCATCCAAATACATTTATTATAATTAATAATGTGTTTGAACTTGGATCTACCATGTTGTTTGCTGTGCTTTTTAAATGCTTATTTGTCCTTTCTTACCTTTAAAAAACAATTTTGCATTTGCTTTTTGTTTTGTTTGTTTCTATTGAATATTTCCTCCTTTATTGGTATGGAAGTTATACACTCTGATTCTATTCTTTTAGTGGTTATCCTTGAAATTTTACTATGCATATTTAATAAAAATATGGGACATGTCATTAATTTGCATGTCATTCTTATACATGGCACCACGAAACTTTTTCCATATTGTTTAAATTTAGCAAACATGTGACCAAAGTAGGAAGTTTCCTGGTGATTCCTTGCCTACTCACTTCACTTTCTCTGCAAAAAGGGAGGGGAATATCTTCTTATTCTTCCACTTTTGCCCTGTCCATACGGATATCATCTTATGCAACAGGGTTCAGATTCCAGAATTTTTGCTTGTTATGTGCCACTGGGCAAATTACTTATCCTCTTTAAGATTTACTTTGCTCATCTGCAAAATGGAGCCAGTAAATACTATATATTGGGGGTTTGGGAGGAATAAATAAGATAATATATGTATAGCCTTTAGATAAATGCCTGGCATTCAATAAAATCATTATTTTTATTCAGAATTGATTTTATTTTTTGTATCATAACTTCCTTTGTTTGTATAACTTCTTTTCTCTTAAGGGTATGTTTACGTTTATATGTGTCTGTGTTCACATCACATTCCATTTTGTCTCACTAAATTATATCCCCAAATTAGAGAGCCTATTAAAGGCCTTTATGTATAGGTCCTGGAGTGTGAAGGCTATCTCTGTCAAGTGGAAAGTTGTCCTTAGGGAGCACCATTCTGTATGTTCTCATAAGACTTTTGAATATAACATGCCATGGAATGAGTGAGCAGCAATAAATGATAACCCTAAGGAAAGTATCATCACTATTAACAACCAAGAAGGGCAGGGAAGCTTTAGTAAGTTCACGTAAATTGGATACAGTATCATTTTTAACCTATGTATTTGGACTTACGTAAAAGCCAAGTGAAGAGCATTGCTCCAAATATGCTTTCAAAAAGGGTCCATGAGATTTTAGTAGCTTTCTAAATTTGACCATGAATGTTTATACCTTTTAATCTAGTGGACTTGAAATGCTTGGCTTCCAAGTAGCATGTTGTAAGAAGGTTATTTCTGGACCTTCTCTGCATGTAATGTATAAAATTAGCATCTTTCTTTGGCAACTGAAACTCTTTGTTTCAAAGCTAACCTAACTCATCAGATTGTTGTAAGTGAAGACTAATTAAACATTCTTCTGCTTTCACTTTAAACTCTTTATTGGCACAGACACCTAGAGGTCAAATTTGAGTGGTGGGAGTCAAACAAATGATCAGCAGTATTACAACTACATGGGAGCACATCAAGTTAAAAAAACAGAATTACTGCTTTACGATCACAATAAAGCCACAATGTACTTATAATTGTGATCCTCAAAGATTCAACCTAAAGAAGGCAGTCTGCTTAAAGGATGTCTCAGACCCTCACATTTCTCTCTTTTCTGCAGCTGAGCAGCTGCAATGGAAGCAGCCAAAACGTCTGCCTTCCACAGGAATAACGAAAAACATCTCCCCCATTGCCAAGAGAGCTAGAACCCATGCTGGTGGAGAGGCCAATGCTGTTAAAAAGCATGCAAAACATCACTAAACAGCAGCATAAAGAGACACGTCCGAGGCCTCCACCGCCGGGGGCAGGCAGGAGAGTTCTTTGAAGACAGAAAGACACACAGAAAACCATGTTGTTTTCATTTTTCAAGGAACTGGGAACATTAAAGGCAGGAGAATGTTGAACGTGGGAATAGACAAGCAATATAACAAGGTTTCATTGTATTTCTTCTTTTAAAATGTTCCACCAAAACAGGAAAATTGAATCATTCTGCAGCAAGGCCTCATGAAAAATATCTGTGAGGCGCTTGAGGAGGAGAGGTGCACGCAGAAGCTGTGCTTGTTTTGTTTTTAGAAATCTACAGATTGTGGGTGCCTTCACTCCAAGGCACTTTGAATTAGTAATTGTATTTCCTTATTCTTCCCAACAGCCTTGTGAGGCAACACCATTTTACAGATAAGAAAATGAAGGTAAGGTAAATTTAAGAAATAGTAATCATAATACCTCTGTCATTTGTCAGGTATTAACAGTGCACTAGACACTGAATTAGTGAATTAGGAAACATTATCTCACTAAATACAGGCAGCGATCGCAGGGATAGGTCACATGATCTCAGCGTTACAAGTTAGAGGTGAAAGTAGAGAAGTATAATAATTTTCCCCAAGAGCAAGTTGCAAGGGAATAGTAGGCAGAATTTGAACACAAGCTTGTGGGATTCCAAAGTCCTGTCATCTTTTAACAAGTTCTCTAATACGGAGCCTCTCTCCATGCACTATATTGTTATTCTGTCCAGGAAACTCTAAGGGGGACAACAAGTGCACAACAATTAACAGTCATGTTTGCTCCCCATCAACAGTAGAGCTATCGCTCAACTGTGCCCACTGAGGCTGGAGGACCACCCTGCGCCTGGAAACGGGGAGCTGAGAGTGAGCTACCCTCAGTGCTGGGGGGCTGGTGTCAAAGCAAAAACCGAGAGGGTTCCAACAGATCCTCCTCTCTTCGTGGCTGCTACCACAGGTGCTAGAGCCCATGGTGCAGCTCACGGTAATGAGCTTCAGCCTCCTGCCTTGGTGGTTGTCCCTGCCACTGGTATAAATTGCTATTTAAGACTCCATGTCTCTTTCATGTGAGGGAGGACAATGCCCTGTTTACAACATTTTCTGGGGACCCTGGTGCTCTTTGTAGTCATTCACATTTCTGTTTCCTCAAGGCACAAGCCTGCTCCAGGCATGGTTGGTAAACGCAGGGTGTGGGGACCATTCTCCTTGAACCACTCAACTCAGCCCTGGCTCTTCCTGCCCTCATGGAGATTTATCTCAGAGATTTTCCTGCCTGACTCCGGGCCTTAGAGATATCTGTTTCTCTAACTGAATGATTTTCTGAGAAATCCAGTATCCTGTGGCAGTGGTGGTATTTGTCTACTATAGACTCATCAGAGAAGAAATGTAGCAACTCCCTTCTTTCTTTCAGAGAGAGACACCAGCACCGTGTTTCTAAAGGATTGACTTCCTCTTGTTGATGTGATTGATGATGCGGGAGCTGATAACAGTGCTTTATATTTCAGAGTAAATAGAGACTTTGAATCATGGCTCCACCTTGACCTTGTGCAAGCTACTGAACCTCTCTATACTTCAGTTTTTTTCATTTGCCAAATGGAGATGATAATAGCACTTACTTCACAGGATTGTACTGACGATTAAATGAGGGAAAACATGTAAAGTGCTTGGAACAAGTTTTGACTCACAATAAGTGCTATGAAGTGTTTGTTCAATAAAATGAAGAGAAGCTCTATCAAGGTGTTTCTGCCATATTGTCATATGTCATTGTCATGAGGCTGTGCACTTCAAGGACTAAAAATGTTAGCCTGACTCTGGATGATTCTGAAGCCTGGGAAGGGGAGACAGAAAATTATGAGTACTTCAGGGAACAGAGACCAGATTGCCATGTGTGATATCACGAGAAATATATCATTTGGTCTTGGTCATAGATTCCTGGCACACAACTCCTAAAACCCTTGGAATCTCTGGAATGGTAAGAGTGTCTTTTGTATGCTAATGAGATGACTGGTGGCTGAGGGTGAAACTAGTCACCAGAAAGACCAAGATTAAAGAATTGAACTTCAAGCCCTATCCCCGGTCCCCAGGGGAAAAGAGAGGGCCTAGAGGTTGAGTTAATTACCAATGGCCAATGGTTTAATCAATCATTCTTACATAATGAAACCTCCATAAAAATCTCTAAATGATGGGGTTTGGAGAGCTTCCAAGTTGGTGAACACATGGAGATGCTGGGAGGGTGGTATACTTGGAGAGAGCGTGGAAGCTCCCCACACACCCTTGCCTCCATGCCTTGCCCTATGCAGCTCTCCATTTGGCTATTCCTGAGTTGAATCCCTTACAGTAAAACATAAATGTAAGTGCAGTGTTTTCCTGAGTTCTATGAGCTGTTCTAGCGAATCATAGAACCTGAAGACAGGGTCATGGGAACCCCAAATTTATAGCTTGTTGGTTGGAAGTACAGGTGGCAACTTGGGACTTGCAACGGGTGTGTGAAAGGGGGGCAGTCTTACGGGACTGAGCCCTTGTAGCAGTCTGCTCTTATTTCAGGTAGTTAGTGTCAGAATTGAATTGAATCGCAGGACACTCAGTTTATGTTCAAAGAGTTGGAGAATTGATTAGTGTGAGGAAAAATCAAATGTTTGGTGTCAGAATTTGTGTTGAAAACAGTGCAGACCAAGTGAACCCCCACAGGTTGGCTGTATGGTACCCGTGTAGGCTGGGTTTTCAGGACCATGGCTTTAAAGGTTCTAGAGGCTGAGCTTGGTATGGAGGGAGTAGAATGACACCAGAGCTGGAATTTTAAATAATCCATGCAGGCCTGAGCAAAAACTACACAGGGGCCTGAGAATTTAGGTCCTCCTTCATTACTGTGGATAACATAAATCCCAAAGATCTCGTATGATTGACAGTAGGAGAAGAGGACCCTTGAAATTAAAAATTGACCACTGTTAGATTCCTCATCAATTTTGTTGAGTGGTGGCTAGATCTGGGTTTAGTTTGATTTATTAAAAACAAAAAAAGGGAATGTGACCTTTTTTGCTCTCAAATCTATTGATTATTTTGATCTTTCCTATTCTTCTTTAATCTGGCTGCTTTGTAATTATTAAGGACAACTGTAATGCTTGGATAATTCTGCCAAGCACTGAGGAATTTTATCATGAATTGTGGGAAGCAGGAATCAGTCAAGCAGCATGAGAGTATGCTACTAGAAGAGAGCTATTTCACACCAAAATTTGCCTTTCTAGTGATGTAGAAAGTAGTGAGATAACCATTGTCTTCCTATCCCCTTTCAATAACATAAAAGAGAATTCTCATAAAGAGTAAGGACCTTTAGGGAGCGGTAAGTTTCCCTTCTGAAAGGATATTTCCATCTCTTTAGAGCACTGAACTTGGCTTCCACCACACGCATCCAATATGGTGGCTGTGGGTGTTGAAATTCAACACCTGCAACAACTCACTAAGAGACTAAGCTGAGAGACCACTCAGGGACTGCTGCCCTGCCCTTCTCCTAGGAACTCACAGAAGGTCTTGGAAGAGGTGGGGAATGTCCTTCTTTAGAGTTCATGGACTTGGGTCTAACTGCCTCAGATATCGGAAATAACAGATGTTTGGTTCTCCTCAGCATAGAATAATGGTTAAAAGGGCAGGGTCTGGGACTGGAGTGCCTGGGTTCAAATCCTGGCTTGTTCACTTACCAGCTGTGAGACCTTGAGCAAGCTGTTTAACTTCCTGTACCTCAGTTCCCCCACCCCTCCTTATTAAATAGAGAATAATAATAAACACTTAATTGTTAATAATAAACTCTTAACTACACATACAATGCACTTGTAGTTCATAAATAAAATGCACTTGTACTAATTCTGGCACATGATAAGGACTCAAATGTTGGCTATCAGTCTTTTACTAATATGATTATTCTCTACTCTGGAGAATTTCTGATGCAGTCACTTGTGGTCATGCAGGTGTGCATACCTGGGGCCTGGGCCATTGGATTTTGTGGTCTCTACATTGGATAATCACTGGGATGGCCCAGCTGAAGTTTAGGCTCTGTTCACTGCTGGAGATCAGAAAAGGCTAGACCTTCTGTGTGGCGTGTGGTATGGACTCCCAGGGTCTACTGGATTAGAAGATAGAAGAACTCCCTGAAGATTGGTGAGGAACCATCGGAGAGGCAAGCTCCCTATGAAGAAAGAGTCATCACATACGCAGTGTGGCTGATTGACAGTGGCCAAGCTGTTGGCGATGAGGGGAGGGGTGATTCTGAATACATCAGGGGGGCCTATTCTGCTCTCCCCATATCCCTTTGTTATTGAATCCTACAAAAATTAGGGACTACAAGAAAAACCAAAGCACTGTTTTCATGAAAACCTCTGCTAGACTGTAAGGAATCCTCAAGAAAATCCTAGTGTAATGGTTTTCCTTTCCCCCAGGAATAGAGGGTACTGATGGATTGTGACCAATTTTGCTAAGCAAAGGAGGCCTGGGAGATACCAATCGGATTCCTCACAGCCCTCCATGGGGGAATCTGAATGTTTACTGTGGGCAGGAAACTTCCCTTGCTTTCCTTTGGTAATGAAGAGAGTCTGGGAGTTGGATGAAGACTACAGAAAGTGCAATTGATTATGCTCAACCTGGGTGGTCAAACTGAATCAAACAAGCCCCTTGCTCCAAAGCCTACAGGCCTAATGATCTTTCAGAAGGACTGGCCTGGTTGACCTGCACTCGTATTTCAAATATCTGGTCAAAGGATACAAACTTTCAATTATGCAATGGAAATAAGTTCTAGAGATCTACTACAGAGCATGGTGCCCATAGCTAACAATACTGTATTGCAAACAAAAAATTTGCTAGGAGGGTAGATCTCATGTTAAGTGTTCTTATCATACATACAAACAAAATTACAATAATAATAATAATAATAAAGGGGATGGGAGGATGCTTTGAGAGGGGATGGACATGTTTATGGACTCGATGGTGATGGTTTCATGGGTGTGTACTTATCCCTAAACTCATTGAGTTGTATATATTAAATATGCACAACTTTCTAAATGTCAAACAAGTCTTAATAAAGTGGTTTAAAAATAATAACATGAAATAAAAAAACATCTTTAGCGGAATTTTTCCTCTGCCCTTTTCCATGTTTTCTCACGTGGGCATCTTTGCCTCTGGCCCAAATGCAAGATGATTCTAGAGTTCTCTGAAGACAACTGCACATGCCATTTGTGTTTGGGCTGTGTTTCAGGTAGATTCCTACCTCTGAGGGTGCAGTGATCTGCTCTCCTCCCCTCCACTCAAACTTCAACTCTGCTCCACTCTCCTCTTTTCTACTCTCCTTTCAAAAGAGGTGACGTTTGGTTCACAAAGCCCCGTTTTAAAATAGAGACATTTATCTAAAGGATGACACACTCCACCCCTCCAAAAAGAATGAGGCAAAGGAAGAGTTACTCTTGGAACAAGAATAGGAAGCTGATGACACTCACGGTTCCTGCTCCAGGCGTGGGCTCTGGCTTCCATTGGACTGGCCTGTTGTTGCATTGTGACTGGCCATGGGAACCGCAAACCAAAAGCTGTGGCCTGGCCAGGACGCAGCCGTGAATAGAGTGCAGCATAGATCATTTGCGGATTAGTTCACAACGCCCTGGAAATAAAGAGCCCTAATAGGCTTGGGGTCAAAAAGCCTTCACCTTGGCTACCCTCTAGAGCTTCCGGTTTTGTCCTGGGCACATTCCTTGATTGTTAATTTTCTAAAATCCAGTAAACTCTCTTGTTCTGATGACTTAACTGATGAATTTCTCTCCAGGCCGCCTCCCTGGGAGCTTTTGAGAATTTCCACATATCAAAGCTGTTGGATTATACATTCCTTAAATAGAATGCTTCCATTTACTGTTGAACGCCTTGACAGTTGCCCTATTTATTTGATATTGCTAATCTGATTTAATCTAGCTGAACCAAAAAAAAAAAGTGTTTGGAGCCCCCAAATGCAAGAGAACCCTCTTCCCTTTCTAATTACAAAGATTGCTGCTTAATTGTACAAGTATTTGTGGGTTTGGAGAAGGCGAGCGCTGATTTGTTGTTTTAGTATAAAACTGAAAGGTTAGGAAAGTGCTAAAAGAAATAGGATGTCATGTGCTCAATTCTTGGGAGAAGCGAGGCTCTGGCAGACAGGACGCTGCAAGTAGAAGCTTGAAGAAAAGCTGAAAGGAAACGTTTCTGCTGGTTATCAGGTACACAGAACAGGCAACGAGAAAAACAGGCAAGAACCCGTTCTGGGGTAAAAAGGCATTTCTGTTTTCTATATAGATGTGCCTTCATTTTCTCGCTCACTGCATTTGATTTGACTTTAGAGATTGGTTTAGGGAGTATAAGGGAGGGGAGGATTTAAAGAGTCACAAAGCTTCTGCCTGGAAAGGAAAACACTCAACAATGACAAACAATCAAGTAACTAAAAATTGCCGATATGCCTTTGTTTATGTGTCTCGAAAATAGTTGTGGTGCCCCCTTAGGAAGGTGAATTAGTTAATGACTGGGAAGCACTTCGAGACCCTCAGGTGGATGCTTTATTGCTCTCTTGGATTTATTTGTCTGAGTTAAATGTTCTGTGCATTAAGGCAGGGCTTCTCAAACTTCAATGTGCATACGGATCCCACAGGGTTCTTGTTACAATGAGGGTTCCAATTCAGCAGGTTTGGGATGTGGCTAAAAGTCTGCATTTCTTTTCTTTTCTTTTTTTGGGGAAGATTAGCCCTGAGCTAAGTACTGCCAATCCTGTTTTTGCTGAGGAAGACTGGCCCTGAGCTAACATCCATGCCCATCTTCCTCTACTTTATACGTGGGACGCCTACCACAGCATGGCTTTTGCCAACTGGTGCTATGTCCGCAACAGGGATCCGAACCGGCAAACCCTGGGCTGCAGAGAAGCAGAACTGCGAACTTAACCGCTGAGCCACCAGGCCGTCCCCAAAGTCTGCATTTCTGACAAGCTTCTGTGAGTCCAATGCTGCTGGACCACACTTTGAACAACTGGGGTCTAAAGTCCCTGTTTCTCAAAGTTGGCTGCACATCGGAATCAGCTGGAGAGGTTTTAAAAAACTCCCCAAAGAGTCTGATTTAATTAGCCTGGGGCCTGGCCCGGGCAATGGGATATTTTAAGCATGTACCCGCCTCCCCCGCCCCGACCCCCATTCGCCATGAGTGTAGTGTGCAGCCGAGTCTAAGGGGCCAGTATTCAGGCCCACTCCAGAAGGCTGTTGTGGGGATTAAATGAGATAATGTGGCAAAGTACTTAACCCAGCCCCCTGTCACGTAGTGGTCCCTCAATCGACCTTGACTAGGAGAGGCAACTTTGGCTGTAATGAGAGATGCCACCTGAGGTGCAGACACCAGCAGTCCACAGAATATCGGTTGTGGCAGAGGTCAAGATCAGCAGCAGGACGGGGGACATTTGGGCCCATATTAGCAAAAACCGCACGTGAGCTGAGTAAGAGAGGGAGGAACGGGGCAGCTGTAAAGTCATGTGTCACAGCCTCTGAGGATTCTTGGGACTTAAGAAGGAACCCTAAAAGGGTGGTTCACACTGTGGAAAACAGTATGGCAGTTCCTCAAAAAGTTAAAAATAAAATTGTTACAGGATCCAGCAATTCCACATTTGCATTTATACCCAAAAGAACTGGAAGCAGAATCTGGAAGAGAGATTTGTATGCCTAGACCCATAGCAGCATTGTTCACAGTAGCCAAAATGTGGAAGCAAACCACGTGTCCATCAATGGATGAATGGATAGATAAAATATGGTATAGACATACAATGGAATATTATTCAGCTTTAAAAAGGAAGGAAATCCTGACACATGCTACAACATGGATGAACCTTGAGGACATTACGCTAAGTGAAATAAACCAATCACAAAAAGATAAATACTGTATGTTCCGCCTATATGAGGTACCTAGAGTAGTCAAATCCATAGGGACAGAAAGTAGAGCAGTGGTTGCCAGGGGCCATGGGGAGGAGGAATGGGGAAACGTTGTTTGATGAGCATAGAGTTTCAATTTTGCAAGATGAAAAGAGTTCTGGAGATTGGTTGTACAACAATTTGGATGTACTTACTACTGAGCTGTACACTTAAAAATGGTTAAGACGGTAAACTCATGTGATGTGTATTTTACCACAATTTTAAAAAATTACTAACAGAAAAAAAAGAAAAGGTGGCTCAAGGGCTCTCAGAGTGAGTGGAAGAGGAATCAGAGAAATGCTGGCTGTTATTGTGAATTCTTTTTTCCCTGGACTTCTGGGATCTGAGAAGTCCTAGGTCCATGAGGAGGATGTATGTGAAAGAATCTAGTATATTTGGCTGTTGAAATGATAACCTTAAACTTTAAAGAGTATTATTAAAGAACTTACTATGTGCCAAACATTGTACTAATTACTTTATAGTCATTATTTCCATTTATCCTCATTTTAACACTAAGGAACAGGTTCAAGCACCATTCCATTTTTCTGATGAGGGAACTGAGGCTGAGAGAGTTAAAGGTTTCTGAGAGAGTAAGAACTGAGATTCAAGCCAAAACTAAAACCATGCTCTTAACCACCACACTGTCCTATGCGTGTAATGCACTGTTAATAAATATTCATTTATTTTTTAATCCCAAGGGCTCAAATTATATGTTGGTTAGAAAATGAGGCCAATTTAGAATCTGCCACAGAGAAATACTGGTAGCTAAATTATTCAGATTTGGAAAAGATTGAATACTTTTCCTCAAAAGAAAGTGTTTGGTTGAAACAAGAATGCACTTAGAAACACTCTCACCTCATAAAAGTCTTTATACTGATGTATTATGTTACTAGAGATACCATGGATTTTTTTTTTTTTTAAAAAGCAAACCAGGCAGTGGCATTTTTTGGGTGGACTAAATGACTTCTTGGGTTTTGACGTCATATATAGATTCATTATACTTTACCATTAAGTGTAAACTTCAAGTTTTTTTTTTTTTAATGCTTCATTTAGAAATAAGAAAAGCTGCATGGAATACCTTATGGAATGATATGTGGATAAATAAATATACACAAATACACACATACACACACACACACACAAGGGAACCACTGTAATTCCAAAAAAAGAGAAAGAAACATGAGACACAGTCCCTGTCTTTGAGAACAATCTGAGGAGATGCAGCATGAATTCATGGAATTATTCAAGAGCAAGACTTCATAAGGTAATATATTACCTGTATATTCACCTCTTACTATGTGATAGATACTGTTGCTAGGTGTTCTTGCATACCTTATTTCATCTAACTCTCACAGCCACTCCATAAGCTAAATGGTTCCCAATATACAGATGAGAAAACTGAGGAACAGAAAGGTTAAGTGACTTGCTCAAGGTTGCACAACTAGTTACTAGCAGAGCAAGGAGTTAGATCCAAGACTTTCTGACTCCTAAACCTGTGTGCCTCCACGAACGCTATGTCAGGAAAGAGTTGGGACACATCACAGAGGGAGGGGCAGCGTTTTAACAGGCAGGGTAAGTGGGAGCTTACAGAGTGATGTCAAGGACATTGGGATGATGTTCTTGTGCACTTCTCTCCCCTCCTGCCGTGTCTCCCTTCCCACTTGCATGATATTCTATATTATTAGTCATTGTTGGGCTACTGCATTGTGTCACAGACTATCCCTTTCTAAAATGAGATACTTATGACAGGGTTCAAAAGTATGTATATATTTATTCCATAATATGAACTAGTTTTCAGACCAGTTAAGCTCCAAAAAGCACCTGAGATCTGATCATCAAGGAAATGGAAATGGATGGTTAAGAGAGGGAACAACTTTGAAGCCCCTTTAGAGGAAGCTTCAGTGGAAACAGAATTGTGAAGCACTGGGGTTTCTAAGAAAATGGACATTTTGAGGAGCACTGGGGGGCCAAGAGCAATCCTTTGACTTCATTATCTACAAAGTGAGTCTTGAGATGACCCTTGAGGAAACATTCAGAAATAAAAGGAGGTCCTTCTTTTTATTTTATACATAAACCAAGATGGACAAGACAGAGTGGACAGTAAAGGGGCAGGTTTGATTAAGAAGGGGATCCATGTTGGGAGAAGTGAGACTGGGACCTGTTGGATGAAATGAGATTCATGGCCTAACTAATGAATCAACAGATAGTAAGACTAGAGGGGTAGTGAGCCACTGCGTGTTTTAAACTGGCAAAGTGACGGGCCCAGGACAGCAGTATGAATGGCTTAAAAAGGAGAAGCAAAACAAATGGTTTCTATCATAAGCTCAGATGATGATGACCTTCACTGGGATAGCGACCACTGAAATGGAGCAAAGTAGAGGAACTGGAGAACTATGTCAAAAGGTGAATAGGCAGGATTCGGGAATGGATTTTGACTTTAGAGGCTTAAGAAAAATCCTTAAATAAATGGGCAAGTTAAAAGTTTGAGAGAGGAGATAATGAGTCAATTCAGGATTATGGTAAATATGGATTCGTATTAGTAATAATTCAACGTGGACTCTCTGACTTTAAGATGAGACATCATTTTGAACATTCTTTTAAATGCTGTAGAATTATTGAATTATAATAATATCAGCCAATATGCATAGAGCACTTTATA
Source organism: Equus quagga (assembly GCF_021613505.1). Lineage (NCBI taxonomy): Eukaryota > Metazoa > Chordata > Mammalia > Perissodactyla > Equidae > Equus > Equus quagga. The sequence goes on from NC_060267.1 coordinate 162,435,255, forward strand.
AATTCCCAAACACTGTTACTTGTTTGCTCATTGAGTTGTTGGAGTTGGAAATTGAATCTATGACTTCTGGCTCCATATAGATTCCATACTGACTTCTCTAACTTGCTTGCTGGGCATCTCTTCCCAGTGATTGGAGAGTGTAAAATGGCCAAATTAATCTGAAAGAGGAGTTTTAGCCATGGGTAAAAAGAGAGTATTTGTCCACAAAAATGTCAGCCGCACTTACAGAGACCTCTTTAAGTAACTATAGGTTGGCAGCTATGTTTCCTGCAAGTTGAATTTTCTCGGAATTGTAACCACCATGTGACAGAGTAGGCATCTTTGTTATCTGCTCTGCCCTTTACTATTTTGGTAGTCTGTCTTTAAAACGATACAGAATCCTGGTCAATTCCTAGAGTGAATAATGAACTTCAGGGACAAAAGGTCTTGGTTAATGTGGCTAGCAAATAACCAAGCCAGTATTGGAGCGATAGATCAAATGACCCTGTCCAGGCCAAGCATGTGGGATATGCTATTAGTTTTCTTTTCTTTTCTTTTTAATAGCTTTATTGAAGTGCAATTACATACCATAAAATTAACCAGTTGCAAGTATACAATTTATTGATTTTTAGTAAGTTTATGGAGTTTTGCAATCATTACCACATTCTAGTTGTTTTAACATTTGCATCACCCCAAAAAGTTTCCTCCTGCCAGTTTCTAATTAATCCCTGCTCCCACTCCTAGCCCTAGGCAACCATAGATCTGCTTTCTGTCTGTATCACTTTGCCTTTTCTAGACGTTTCATATAAATGAAATCATATAATATGTAGCCTTTTATCTCTGACTTCTTTCACTTAACATGTTTTTTGAGGTCCTTCCCTGTTGTAGCAAGTATCAGTATTTCATTTCTCTTTCTTTGCTAAATAACATTTCATGGTATAGATATACCATATTTGGCTACTCAGTCACCAGTCGGTGGGTACTTAGGTTGTTCCAGTTTGGGGTTATTATGAACAAGGCTGCCATGAACATTTGAATACATGTCTTTGTGTGGACATATGTTTTCATCTCTCTTGCATAGGTTCCAGAAGTGGAAATGCTGTGTGGTATAGAAAGATTGTTTAATTTTTTAAGAAACTGCCAAACTGCTTCTAGAATAGCTGTACCATTTTACCCTCCTACCAGCAATGCATGAAGGTTCCAGTTTCTCCACATGTATCCTTCCCAGCATTTGGCAATATGTCTTTTTAGTTAGGGCCATTCTAGTGGGTGTACAGTGGTATCTCATTGTGATTTTAATTTGCATTTCTCTAATGACTACTGATGTTGAACATATTTTTATATGCTTATTAGCCAATCACATTTCTTCTTGGGTGAAATGTCTATCAAATCTTTTGCCCATTTTATAACTAAGTTGTCTTTTTATTAAGTTATAGTAATTCTTTGCATGTTCTGAATAAAGTCTTTTATTAGACATGATTTACAAATATTTCCTTCCAGTCTGTGCCTTGTCTTTTCATTGTCTTAATGGTATCTTTTGAAGTACAAATTTTCCAAGTTTGATAAAGTCCAATTTACCAGGTTTTTTCTTTTAAAGATTGTGCTTTTGGTATAGTGCTAAGAATTCTTTGCCCAACCCAAGATCACAAAGATTTTCTCCTATATTTTCTTCTAGAAGTTTTATTGTTTCAATCCTGTACTTAGGTCTACAATCTATTTTTTGTGGGGTAAGGGTTTAAATTCATTTTTTGCATGCATATATTTTTTCATTTTATAACACCTACATAAGGAATATAGAAGCAAAGCTGTGTCTACTGGAGTTACACAGAATCTAATATCTTTTCAATGTATTCTGAAGGTCAAGCACAAAAGGATGCCTAAAATTTTAGTCCTAGGTGGTGAGCACGCTTTTGGTGGGGAAAGTGGTTTCCTTGTGTGACTTTGATATAAGTGCAGAGGAGAAGAGGAGAGAGCTGGGGTATGCTGCAAGCATGTCCTTTTCCAGGTCAGCCAATCAGAATGTGCTAGATGCAATAGCAAGTAGAACTGGCCATCTGGTTTCAGCCTAAAAATGAAAAGCGACTATTTAAATCTGTCTATATGCAGTAGGCATCACCTAGTATATCTGCATGGTCAATAAATAAAAATCTATTATAAATCCCATTTCTTCTCATGAGTCTGTGTTCATTTAATTACAGGAGTGATTTGGGCACTGGTAGGGGAAATGGGAGGACAAGGTGATAAATGAGGATAAACTATACTTAAAAGGCAAAATCATTTTGCTTTACCAGGGAAATTGAGGATTTGGTGTTAGACCTAGTGGAAGACAGACAGACATTTTCAAGAACATAGAGATCTTACAAAGTACTCCCCACTCCCCAGCCATCAGCCACTTTAAACCATGCATAGCCATTGGATTCTCAGCCGCTCTCAAACTAAAGTTCTCATATTCTTCCCAATTATAACAGGAGCAGTCATAAACAACCACCACAGGGCTAATCAATAACACCTTAATGAACGATTCACAAATAGTGATGATGAGAATGACAAAGGAAAGGTAATGTGCTTAGAGGATGGCTCTGTGCGAATGCAGACGGAGCAGGAAAGGAAGGGTTGGCCCATCGAGGCCCAAAGGGAATGCAGTACACACCGGCTTCTTCTCAGCAGAGCCGAGCAGTGCAGGGCTAAGAACTGCTATCACCAATGAATGTTTTAAAATTAATTTTAATTACACAATAATTAACACGTAATCTTTCAAAAAAGTCCTATTGCCAACAAAAGTGAAAATGTCCTTTGGATCTTCCCCAGAATCTCCAGAGCCACCCCTTCCCTCTTTTCAGAGATAATTGATTGTTTGTTGTGATACCTTCCAGAACTTTTCACTGCATTTACATGCATACACAGGCTCCCATAAGTCGGTAATTGTCTGGAGTTTTCTTACGTAGACGGTGTTAGACCATGTGACTCATTCTGCAACTTTCTTTTTTCTTTCATTAATATTTATCTTATTTATATATTTACATTTATATTATATTATTATAGTATAATATTTCTTAGAGATATTTCCACACCAGGACATAGAGGCCACCCCATTCTAGTGGTCTAGACATGGTTCCGTGAAATGGTTAAGAGTGTATCTTGTACAGCTGGACTCCATGGACTCAAATTTCATTTCTGTCTCAGCTGGGTAACCTTGAGAAGGTCACTTAACCTTTCTGTGCCTCAGTTTCTGCATCTCTAAAATGGTGATAAAGATAGCACTTATGTCATATTAAAAAGTTAATACGAGGGGCCAGCCTGATGGCATAGTGGTTAAGTTTGCGCGCTCCCCTTCAGTGGCCCACGGTTCACCAGTTCAGATCCCAAGTGTGGACCTATGCACCACTTATCAAACCATGTTATGGCAGGCATCCTACATATAAAGTAGAGGAAGATAGGCATGGATGTTAGCTCAGGGCCAATCTTCCTCAGCAAAAAAGAGAAGGATTGGCAGTGGATGTTAGCTCAGGGCTAATCTTCCTCAAAAAAAAAGTTAATATGAGAAAAGCACCTAGAAAAGGATCTGGTGCATGGTAAGAAATGTTATCTGTTATTCATTTTAATGGCTATGTGGTATGTCTACACTATGGTTTATTTCCCTACTGATGTGCATTTAGATTGCCAACAAGTTTTGCTGTTATTTATAGTGAATACTTCAATGAATGCCCCTAAATGTGCTTTCCTTATGTATCCGTGTGTTTCTGCGAGGTAAATACAAGAGGAATTCCACAGGCACAGGGATTACACATGTTGGATGTAGCAGTAATGCCAAATTGACCTCCAATTTATATTCCTGTCCCTGAGTGAGGGGACCCATTTCTCCACCCTCTTGCCATCAATTAATTTTTTAAATATTCATTCTTCTAAAGAATGAGAAACGATCTTGCTTTAATGTTTTTATTTGAAATCCTCAAATTACTAATGGGAACAAAAATATTTTCATGTTTCTTTGTCATTGGGGTTTCCTCCTAGGTGAATTCCCTCCTCAGAGTCTTTGGCCATTTTTTATTGAGCTGTTTGATTTGGAGAGCTTCTTTATACATTCTGCATGCTAATACTTGGTTTGTTATATGCTGCAAATATTTTTCCCTCAGTCTGGGTGTTAATTTACTAAAGCACTCCAAAGAAACCTTAACCCATCCTCAACTAGTCCTGTAATTGATGGGATCTCAATAGAATGAAACCACACAGAAGCCACCATGGCATGCCCAGACCACAGCTCTAATAAAGGTTGAAAGATGACATGGATGAGTCAGGAGCTATGGACACAGTGCAGAAAATAACTTGTACCAGACAACATTTAACCTCTACTGGTTCAGACATAAATGGTTCTAAGAGCCTCTAAATTTTGTTACTCTGATCATTTTTATGCCTTGAACTGTGGATACCCCCGAAATATGGTGCCAGGTGAGGAGGTGGTGACCTTGGGAAGAAGGACAAGTTCTGCCATAATAGACATGAGAGATGGGGAATAAGAATAAACTGTCATGAAATTCTTCTGGGACCTTGTTACTCAAAGTAGCACCATCAGCATCACTAGGAACGGTCTAGAAATGTGGGATCTTGGTCCCCACCCCAGACCTACTGGATCGGAATCTGCCTTTTAGGAGATTCTCAGGTGATTTATGCGCACGTTACAGTTTGAGAAGCCCTGCCCTAATCCTGGTGAAAGAGGCCAGAACTATTGTTTGATGGACCTAGAGTCTCATTTACTATCTGTTATGAATTGAATTGTGTCCTCTCAAAATTCATATGTTGAAATCCTAACCCCTAGTACATCGGAATGTGACCTTATTTGGAAATAGGGTTGTTTCAGATGTCATTAGTTGAGAGGAAGTCATACTGGAGTAGGGTGGGACTGGAGTCCGTATAAAAGGGGAAATTCAGACACAGGCACGCACAGAGAAGACCAGCAAGTGAAGATGAAGGCAGAGATCAGGGTGGCGCAGCAGAAGCCAAGTAGCGCCAGATATTGCCAGCAAACTGCCTGGAACAGATCCTTCTTCACAACCCGCAGAAGGAACCAACCCTGCCAACACCTTGATTGCAGACTTCCAGCCTCTAGAACTGTCAGACAATAGAATTCTGTCGTTTAAATCGTGCAGTTTGCGGTACGTGTTCGGAGAGCCCTCGAAAAGTAATGCACCATCTGTAGGTTTCCCATGCTGGAGGGACTGGGCATGCAGTGCCCTAGAAAAGATATCCTCAGCTTTATCTTTCAGATAATAAAAAATTTAAGGGGAAAAAGTAGGACACAAGATGCCCCCTCCCTCTCAGGCAGTCGTGGGCCCTCCACCAGCGCCTTCTGCACATTCTTCACTTCTCACAGGGTCGAGTGACGCCTCCAAAGGCTTTCGGCAGTTGGTACCCTTGCGGTGCTCACACAGAGGAGCACATTTAGCTTTCCTTGCCTTTAAAAAGAAGTGGGAAGGAGTTGTGTACAGAGAAAGCCAGACCGATGAAACAAACCTCGTTATTCTTGCTTGTGCATTTCTACTCAAGTGTTTTAACTAACAGACTGTTTAGAGGTAGTTCACCCTGGTGAAACAAAGAAAAAATGTATTTGAAAGAGTATCCAGCTCTTTCTTTATCACTCATTCGTGACTCAGAGCAGTTAAGTCCACTCTTCCTGGTTTCCCCACATTCTGCTTAAGCAGAGTCTGTGGCCTTTACTGAAATCATAGAGTAGACAAATCACTGTCTTCCGGATCACAGTTAGTTACTTCCGGCTCAGGTTTTCCTGCAACACCGTACCTGGGAAACAAGGTACTTTTGTCACTCACTATCCTTCTCTTAGATTTATCTCTCTACATTAGATATAAATTTTTATTCGTCCTAAATATATCTTTTGGACTGATGCCTGATTCTTTTCAGAAAAGATTTGTTTCCTAATAATAATTGCTAATGTTACCTGAGTAGTTAAATGTGCTAAGCTCAGAGCTCATACCTGACACACGGATTGGAGCACTTAATCTTCATTACATCCATTTGAAATAGGTGATGCGATTATTTCCATTCTACAGCTGAGGAAACTGAGGCACAGAGTTACTGAGTTACCCACTCAGAACTCAGCTACTCAGTTACTCAGTTACTCACCCAACTCAGGCAACTGAGTTACCCACGCACAGTTAAGAAGGTGTGAGGTGTAATCTTGCCTATCACTTCCAATAGAATATACGTAATGACAGCTCTACAAGGGAGCCTTACTTACCACACATATTATTCCAAAAGGGTCTTTTGTCCCTGGCACCACATAGCAATGGAGTGGGAGGGCAGAAGGAATGGGATGATGAGATTTTGCTCTGGAGGTAGCCAGATGCAAAGGCTAAATCCGACCTAAAAGATCAAATCAATTCCATACAGTACCTTCACCAAGCCAGAAGTACCTTCATAAAGATGGGTGATAGTCTAGTGCTGGCTTCTCAAACTTGATCTTGTGTCAGAATCCCCTACAGAGCTTGTTAAAATATGGACCGCTGGACTCCACCCTCACAGTTCCTGATTCGGTAGGTCTTAGGTGAGGCCTGAGAATTTGCTTTTCTTATAAATTCTCAGTTGATGCTGATGCTGGTTCCGGGGACCACACTTTGAGAATCACTGGGCTAGTGGTGATGAGCACAGTTTCTGATGTCAAAGAGAGTTAAATTCAAAATTCAAATTCTAGCCCACCACTACTGAGCTGTGTGACCTTGGGCAAGTTTTTAATCTTCTCTGTACTGATGTTTTCTTCGGTATAAAATGGGCTAAAGATTTCACCTTATCTCTTACGGTTATTGTAAGGCATGATTAACGGAATGCATATTTTAAAAATGAGCACTGAGCTTGGTGCTTGTTAAGGATTCAGCAAATGCTAGCTGCTGCCACCATCACCACCGCCACCATCATCACACTTTTTATTCCTATACACACAGTTTATTCTTATACCTCTCCTCTTTCCTCTAACATGCCAGACTTCATGTTTCTGTGTGAAAAGTGGATCTTCATAATACATCCTATGTGATAGACTTGTTGTGAGGATCAAATGAGTTACTCTGTATGAAGAATTTAGCACCATGCCTCCCAATAGTCAGAGTTCATTATTATTATTTCTTCTTCATTCTATCAAACATGCATTGTACTAATTATTTTATATATATTATCTCATTTAATCCTCACAGTGACCCTGCAAGGTAGGAAATGTTAGGACAATTTTATAAATGACAAAACTAAAGCATTACAATTTAAGTTACTTGCTCAAGACCTCTCCGTGATTGTGTTGAGATTTAAACGCAGATCATTTTGACCCAAGAAACACTGCCCCTTTATATTACGCCACATCCTGCCCAACTTCATAACTCACTTCAGAATGGACTGAGGCCTCCTGGATTGGGAGTGCTAAGAGAAAGCAAAAGTTTTTGATTTAGAAATGTAGGTTTAGAAAAATAGTTTCACTTATTGGTCCATGAAATGGATCAAAGCTTGTTGCTATGATAACCCCCTTCACTCTTTAGTCAATCAAGCTGACTTCCAGCGTGTAAAAATCTACTCAGAAAGAAAGTAGAACAGCCATGAGCTAGGCTCACACGTATTTTCTGCATCCAGCTGAGAAGGATTCATCTTACTCCTGGTTCTACACCTTGCTCCCTTGCTAGGTCATTGTCTATCCACACAGTCAGACACGGGAATGTTGAAATAACAGTTATAATAATTTGAAACTGGCGTATGCAATGTCACAATGTTAGACTCAGATTTCCTGAAGAAAGGAGTATGTAAGGATAGTCTAGGCACCAGCTTCAAATCCACCCGACTTAACTATAAGATGAAAGTTAGTTTTCTTTCTGTAATTACTGAGGTAATCTCCAAAGATGTTTATTATGTTAAAATGGTACCAAGTGTCAAGGAGTGTTCAGAGGTAGCTTTCAAGGTTAAAGAGGAGGGAACCGCAGGCTTGACCTAGGAGTGGAATGCCTTCCAACTGATGCATGTGGTTAATGTTAGTAGGAAGGCGAAGCCTCCAGCAGTAGAAGATCAAATTTCTATTTACCTGGAGGCAAAAAATAATCGCAAACAGGTGCTCTTGAATGTTCGACCATGCTGTCTGACTTCGCCACCGAACACCTCCTCAACCACCTCAGGTTTCAGTGAGGAGAAGGCAATTTTAATTCACTTCTCTGTTATCTCTGGCTCCATTTAAAAACATCAAATAAAATCTTTTAGGATAACAGAACATGTGTACAGAATGTGGTTGTAGCCAGAAGTTATCCCATAGCTCTGGCCTGTGACCAGTCTGCCTGGGAGGATTTATTTTAAGCTATTCTTATCTGAATTCGTCTGGCTGCGCCAGCATGGGAGCTAATTCTCTGACAATAAGCCTGCTGGGGTGTGTTTGGGTCTCTGTTTGTTTGTTTTGATGTGTACGAAGACTGCAAAATGGATAGCGGCATCACACTCGGCTCTAAATGAGAGGCTCAGGCTGGCGCGCCGGGGAGGTCGACGATATTGGGAATCTGGGGAGTGAAACAAACAGGCACTTGAGGGAGAATGTAGGTGGGCACGTTCTCTCCCCGCGGGGAGACCCTGAGCGCAGGCTCTCTTGAGATGAATAGGGCTCCCAGAATTCGAAATGCCAGCCTGTCGAGACTGCTGGGAGGAGACATCCAAAGTCTCCGTGGGAGCAGGGGAGAGAGCAGAAACGGAGCTCTGAGCGGAAGTTGCTTACAGCCCCCCCTGATCAGAGTGTTTCAGCCCATTCCCACATCCAGTGGAGGGGTGCGCTTGCTCAGTTTTCTGCTGTCACTCAATCTTGGTTGTCGACGTTGATGAGACCTCTGGTTTCAGTTTCCCAACCTCCTCCATTCCAAACTCCAATCTCTGCCTCACTTCCCCTCAGCCACAAACCTTAGACATTACCTCTCAAAACTGTTCCACTGCCCAAACTTCACTCACTGGAATTCTCCCCAGCTCCTGCCACCAGACGTTCACTGGGCACACAGCTTTTACCTCGCTAGCTTTATTCCTTCTGCATCACCACAGTTCTGACATAACTTCTCTCTCAGTCAGCCTAGACTTTCTTGCTCCCTTGATATTTCTAAAACCCTCTTCTTGGAATACTGTGGCCTGTCAGATGCTAGGAGGTCAAGATTTTGATATTGGCTTGACGGGGTCTACCACATAGTCATGCTGTTTGACCTCAGATGGGTCTTTAGCCTAGACCAGCATATTTTGTGTTGCTTTCTAACTGACTCTGTCAAATTCTCCACAGTGCTTTGTTCCAAACCTTTCGTCTCTAATACTCCCGCTCCAGCTGCTGGCTCTTCATTAGAGAGAAGTAACTTGACTACTTACTTTGCCCAGAAGACTGAGAGCTTAGAATATAAGAATCCTCAGTTTCTCTCCTTCTCACCTCAAAATCCCTCTACCCTCAGCTTCCCTTTGCCCTTATTTCAGAGGAAGAAACAATTCCCTTTTCTGCCAATCCTCACTCAACCTTATCCTGTGACTGGACCCTACCCCTTACAACTTCAGCTATTATTTATCTCATCTCCCATCTCTCTTTCTGTTTCTTCTTGTCAATTCTTATACATGCTCAGATCTTCCCTACATTGAAAAAGGAAACTCTTTCCTTGACCCTGTAACCCTGAAATCACCAACTTACTCTGGCCGTCTAAGATATCTCAACACATACACAATCTCTCCTTTTTTTGCATCTGGATTCTGTTTCTCTCCCAACAAAAGCTATTTACTCAAAGATTACCAACGAAAATGGCAAACCCAATGGCCGCTGTTCTTGTGGCTTCTGTGGTCCTACACCATCTTGGTTCTACAGTCTTTTGAACTGGTTTCTCTTCTAACCAGTCAATGTAGTTTTATTCAAGGTCCTACCCTCAGTGCTGCTCCCTCCCTTCTGTCTCTACACTCTCTATCAACAGTCTTATCTGCTTTCCTGCTTCCAAATGCCATCACCATGCAGAGAACATAATTTATTCAGGACCTACTGTGTTCCAGACACAGTGCTAGATTGTTCATTTAAATTATTTCATTTCCTCCACAACTCTACAAGCACATATTATTGTATACTCTTTACAGACAAGAATATCAAGGCTCAGAGAGGTTAAGTAATTCACTCAAGATTATATATTTTATGGCACAGAACTGGTGCTTAGACCCTGATCCTGGAAAAAGTTTTGGGATAAAAGTTAGAGGATTGGAAATCTAGCCCTGGCCTTGTAACTTGGTCTGTGCCATGAATGTATCACTTAGCCTTACTGGGCCATTGTTCTCTTATCTGTAAAATGAGGGCCAAAGATTCCACCAGTGTTACTCAACCCTAAATTTCCAAATTTTTATAATTCTAAGATTGTGACATATCTCTTTGGCATCTCAAATCCAACATGATTAAAAACAGTTACTTGATTATAGGCGTTCAAAGCTGTTGTGCTCCATTTGGGCTTAATCATTTCAGAACTATTGACAAGTGACCTCCACGGGTTTCTTCCCTTGTTAGGTGTAGGATTTGCTGCCCCAAGAGTATTATTGGAATAGAAGTAGAAAATCCAGTTGTCATGTTTTTACAGGATGATCACTTCACCAATCATCTGTAAATAGTGAGTTTGAAACATTTTAAATGAGGTGTTGGAAAATGGTTCATCAGTGCTTTATCAAATGTCATTGTGATGATGGATGTTAACTAGATTCTTTTGTGGTGATCATATCACAATATATACAAATATTGAATCATTATGTCGTATACCTGAAACTAATGCAATGTTATGTGTTAATTATATCTAAATAAATAAAATAAAATGTCATTTAAATTATCTAGTGGTTTCCAAAAGTTCTGCTTTCAAGTCAGTCTGTGAGCTGTCCTGGAAGATAAAATGACTGTTAAAAAGACACATAAAATCATGCAGAACAAAGCACTTCATAATCAATTAGGACCTACTAAATTAAGTGCTTGTGACTTTTAATAACTTCTGCTTTTTCTCTTTATAAAAGTAATACAAACTTAATTTTAAAAGTGTAGATACTACAGATAAGAAAAAGAAGAAAATATCGTCCAGGAGCCTACATCCCAAGGACATCAACTATTAACATTTTTGTGTGTAATTTTCCATCTTTTTTTTCTAAATCTCACTTTTGAAAAAGTGAGATCCTACTCTAAATACTATTTTTAATTGGATTTTCAATTTTAAAATATATCTTGAACATCTTTCTATGGCATCATGTATTTTTTCTTCAACCTCTTTCTTAAATGAACGTACAATAATCCAGAGTCAGGATGTACCAGAAAGTATTTGACCAATCTCCTAACATTGGCTTATTTACGTTATTTCCAAAATTTACTCTTCCAAACAATGTTCATCGAATAGACATGTACCAAGCTTTTGCACAAATCCTTGAATTCTTGGATAAATTCTTAAATGTGGAATTGGAAGTTCAAAGAAAATGCAAGTTTTAAAAATCCTTGATATCATTATTACTAAACTGTTTGCAAAAAATGTTGTAGTCATGCATTTGTCCACCATCAGGATAGGAAAGTTCCTGCTGTCTGCCACTTTCATGTTATTAATTATTTCAATTTTTGCCAAATTGGGAGTTGTTTTATTTTGTATCAAATAAAATTTATACAATGTATTGTGTCCAAATTTATACCACAATACCATAACAAGAGAAACAGCTCAGGAAAAGAGAAAAGCAACCCCAAAAAATCAGCAAAACTGTTATAGGTATGGGGAAAAATTTATTTCTTGAAGCAGTTGATGTAAAAATAATGTGCCAGGGCTTGTACATATTGAAGGAAGGAATAGAAGAAAGCAACCAAAAAAACCCAGAGAAACGAAAATTCCTGATGAAATAGACTGAAAAAAGAAAAGAAAAGGAAAAACCGGAAAAGAATATGTTGATCACTGGAGAAATTATTACTCTTGGGGAAAAATATTTCCTTATGACTCTGTGTGAAATAGAAAGGCAGTCACACTACAGACAATAATAGTTAACAGAGAGAAGGCTTCAACATAGAAGGCAAGAACTGGGCCATACATTCCACTAGAGTAAAGCATTTCCTAAATTGTTACAAGGTTTAAGCAATGAAATTCTCTTGTGACTCAACAAAACTCTTGGATTCATCATTGGAAAAATATATATTCAGCAGTCCAGTTAATAGAATGAGCAACTCATCTATCATTTAGTCCTAAAGAGCAAAAAGATTTATACCTTGAAAATCTCAGCTTTCACTAGAGAGGAGACAGAAAAGTGGGATTTAAAAGGTTCCTAAGACTTGGATTTGAATCCTAATGCTGTCACTTCCTGGCTGTGTGACCTCTATCAGATAAGTTAACTGTTCAGAGCCTCAGTTTCCACTCCAGTGAAATAAGGATGATACTATTATCTAGCTTACCTCACAGAGTTGTCATAAGGCACAGGAAAGATGATAAATGTGAAAAAGACCCTTGTAAGCAGTTGAGATTGAAGACTATAAAGTTAAATATGGTGGGATATTGAAGTCCGTAAATCTCACATGACTGACCTAAAAAGATATCCATAAGATTTCCCGCATCCAAAATACTAATCACATTTTTAAATCCCAAAGTCTGGAAGGGCTGTAGAATCCATTTTTGAGAAATATTTTATTAACTACTAAGATCAAATAAGCTTCAATTTTACTGCTGTCTGGCAAGCCTGACTTTCTTAATCTTGCCTTGGCAAACCCATGGTACAACTTGAAAAATATGTTGTCTCAAACCCACCTGACTCCATCCCCAGAGCATACCATGTCCTACTTTCTTCCAGGTGCTTGGCCTAAAGCTCGAGAGCCCCTTGCTCTTTGTCGCTTCCATCTCCTCCCACTCTATCAAATTAACTAAGAAAAAAAATCCTTTCATGAAGATATATTTGACATTCTTAAAAAGTTTCATCAAAACTATAAAATTAGCCATATAATCCCCCAAAACTCAAAGTTAAAGTTATAATTTAGATAGGTGAGTAGGTGTCTTGAGGTTCTATATTTTTATTTGGAATGATAATTTGCTACAGGACTTGTTTACTATTTCTCAAAACACAAAATTAATGTCCATTATGAGTTTTCTTCTGTCACATTCAAATTAAATAATCAACGTTGGACTCACACATTGGTTGATTGAATTTGGCTAGCTCTTTCTCATCAGTTGTCAGCTTTTCCTGTCAATTATCATGTCTCCTGCTTACCTGGAGAACTTGAAAAGTACATCTTAGCACATCAGAAGGGCTATTTTCTATAACTTATCTGTAATTGATACCTCTCTGTAGAATGGCTGTGCTATCAAAATACTTTCTGTGACTCTTTGGTCAAGGGAGGTTATTTCATGCAAGACAATAAAGAAGCCCAATGTAATCATTTATCCAGTGTTGCCATGTGCCAGGTACTATCATAGGCCCTGGAATGCGGTATTGAATGAAATAGACAGGATTCTCACTCTCATGGCCGTTATATTCCAGTTAAGGAGACTTATTATAAACAAGTAAATTAGTGCCTGTATAATGCCACAAAGTGATGAGTGCTGTGATGGTTGAATGTTGCGTGTCAGCTTGGCTCGGTGATAGGACCCAGTTGTTTGGCCAAACACTAGTCTAGATGCTGATATGAAGGTATTTTGTAGATATTATTAACATTTAAAGTTGATTTTAAGTATAGGAGATTAACTTTGACAATGTGGTTGGGTCTCATTCAACCCATTGAAAGCCTTAAGAGAGAAAACTGAGGGTACCCCAGAGAAAAAGGAATTCTGCCTCAAGACTGACAGAAATCTTGCCTGAGTTTCCAACCTGCTGACGTGCCCTACAGATTTCAAACTTGCCCACCTCCACCTCTGCAAATTCCTTAAAATGAATCAATATATTTGTCTGTAGATGAATCCTATTGGTTCTGTTTCTCTGGAGAACTCTTATTGATGCAAGTGCTATGAGGGACTTGAAGCAGGTGAAATGGGAAGATGATGTGGGAATGGGAGGTGGCTACAGTTTGGAGAGGTTGTCAAGGAAGGGTTCCTGGGGAAATGACATTTCAACAGAAGCCTGAATCAAGTGAGGGAGGGAGCCAGGCAAAGATACAGAGATAGGATCTCCCAGGCTAAAGGAATAGCAAGTGCAATGGCACTGAGGTGGAACTAATCTGAGCGTGTTTGAAGAAGAACGAGAAAGTAAGACTGGTGAGAACCCAGTGAATGGGGAGAGGAGTCATAAACAATGAGTTTATGGAAATGGGCAGAAGAAAATCATGTAGGATCCTATAGATCATAAGTGTGATGAGAAACCATTGGAAAGTTTTCAGCAGAGAAGTAATGTAATCTGATAACATTATGAAATAATTACCACTTCAGCTGCTGTATGGAGAACTGACTAACAGTGAACAATGGTAGAGCAGGGAGACCAGTTAGAAGATCTTCCAGGCCATCTGTGATGGTGGCTTGGATGAGGGTAGAAGGAATGGAGATGTTGAGAAGTGTTCGGATTTGAGATACATTTTGAAGGTAGTGGTGATATCACCTCATGCTTTCCTATCTCTTTAATAGGATATGTGGTAAAAGGAGAATCAAGGATGATACCTAAATTTTTAGCCTAAGCCTCTCAGCAAAATGGTGCCATTAAAGTGATGAGGAAACCTAAGACTGAGTGCTTTGGAGTGCTAGAGAAATCAAGAATTCTGTTTTAGACATGACTCATTTGAGAGACCTATTAAACATCCAAGTGGGGATGTCATGTAGGCAATTGGTTATCCTGGAGAATTGCCCAACTCAAAATATTTTTGTGAGTTTAAAACATGCAACTCCGGGGGCCGGCCTGGCGGCACAGCAGTTAAGTGCGCCCGTCCGGCTTCTCGTTGGCCCGGGGTTCAGAGGTTCGGATCCCGGGTGTGGACATGGCACCACCTGGCACGCCATGCTGTGGTAGGCATCCCACATATAAAGTAGAGGAAGATGGGCACGGATGTTCGCTCAGGGCCAGGCTTCCTCAGTAAAAAAGAGGAGGACTGGCAGTAGTTAGCTCAGGGCTAATCTTCCTCAAAAAAAAAAAAAAAGCCAACAAAAATAAAACATGCAACTCCATTTTGCTTTCTGGACATTAGTTATCCATTGGTGATCAGCAAGTGGGCATATTGTCTATCAATTTCTCTCAATAGTCTCAATATAATAATACTTTTATTTACAGATGGTTGCTCTCTTTCTTAGCTATTCAAATATTGAAACAAGTACTTTAGAAATAGTGATGTTATAATTATAATTACTTTTTCCCAAGGCCAATGTTTTAGGGGTTTCAGATCTACTTTTGATATGATAAAAGCTCTTGATAATTCCAATGACTGAACATATCGTTATTAGGTAAAAAGAGAAGAGTGAAATATCTATTAATTTGTTAATCACTGGTGGATATAGGCAATACAGGATACAGGTACCTCTAAGCAGTTGATCCTGAGATCTCCATAAAGAGATATTGGACCCAGATTCTAGGGGAACACGATCATAATTAATTCAAAAGGAGATATACTATTAAGGTGTTATCCACATGCTGGTTTCAGTCATAAGCTGGAATCGGCTTCCCTTGAGCAATCAGGTCCTTCACAAGTATCGATCTCGTGAAAATTCCCAGTAAGGCAAGCTGCCTACCTGACAGAGCTTCAGGATGGAGAAAAAGTTGAGCTTTTATCTAAAAACTCACCATAAATGGTCCTTTATGTGTTCTTATGAAGCAGGCCCTCTATCTATCCTGCTTCTTTCATGCCTGCTCTGGACAAAGGACCATAATCTGAGCTTGTCACATGAAATCCAGCCAATTCCATCACACTTTGCAGGAGTCCAGATCCACTCTCACTGCCGACGCCCTTGGAGCCACAGAGTGATAGTCAGCCCGGCTGTTATGGATGCCCAACACATGGCAGACCTGAAAATAAATGCTATGAAAAAGGCCACAGGGCCATAATAGAGTTGTTATTAGAGCCGAGCTGAGTGCTGCAAAATGACTGAACATCCACTATCCAGAGAGGAACAGAAATTTCAGAGACTGTTTGCGGGTAGACAACTGATGGAGGCTGCTGGTTCCAACTTCCATTTCTACAACAGACACACAGAAGCTGAAAAAGCAGAATATATATTCAGATGCTTTGAAAAAAAAATCCAAACAATGAGTGAGTTTAGTTTCCAATAGCAAAGAGCAAAGAAGTGATTTGGAACGCTTTTCTGTTGTGTCCTATCTTTCCTGTAAAGAATTGAGAGCTTATCCTCAGAAATCTGAGTTCCCAGTAGGGAAGAATCTTGCCTCAGCTGCTCTGACAAAGACAGAGGAAGGAATAGTGTGTACCCAAAAGTCTAGGATCAGATCCTACAAAAAACCATCACTATTCCTCTATTCAGCTCCCTTTCTTTGTAAGTGTTCATTTGGAAAGAAACGTGTGGGTTGAAGTTTTTCTTTAAGACTGACTATTCTCTGTCAAATGGTGCAAAACATTCTTAGCCAAAATGTTTACGGTACTCTTCACAACAGCTTTTGAATTCAGTGTAATTTGCCCTTGGAGTGTAGACAGGTTCTTCTGCTGCTCCGATTGGAAATTCAGGACCCAGTTTTCAAAATAAACTAAAGCCACATGTGTGATCACCACACATTTTACCGAATGTCTATCCAAATGCCTAACTGACCCAAAAGTTTTGAAAAGTTAACTTTCTGACCATTCCTCTGGTGTCATTCTTAATTCTGCCACCTTGACATCGTGTTGACTCCTTTAGGAAGCAGTGTTAAGAAGAGTGAAAATGTGTCAACAGGGAGTGTTGTGGGTGAATGCACCACTCTGACAGCATTAAACTTTTATGGATGTGTTTATGTATTATACATGTACGAGTCGGCAAGTCTGTATTAGAAATAATCCACAGAAGCAATAAATTAATGCTGTATTATTAATATTTATTTACATGTTCAACAAATGGCTTCACGTTTGTGGCCCAAATCCCCCTCACCACCCACTATGCCCTGGTGTCCAACCTTCCCCAGGCCGAAGCTGTGATATGCCCTTTTCAGCTCTGAAAATCTCAATTTGCATAAAGACTCACAGCCTTCTAAATTATCTTTGTTTCTGTGTGGAATTGTAAAGGTTGAGTGGTGAGGGCTTAAAGAATCCTCTTAAATAATTAACCGGAGTAAACAAAGTAACATCTTAAAGAGTGAGTTTTTTTTCCCTCCCCTTGGGGAAAAATAGCAAATTCCTTAAGATAATAAATTAGATAGAAAGGGGCAGCCATTCTTAAAGGACAGAAGAGGGGAAGAGGGTTGAAGAAGCCATAGGGGCTTTTGGTTAGCTGCTTTTGGTGCCAGAAATGTCTTCTTGTGGTCTTCTTTATCAACGCAGCAATAACAGCTATAAAGTTTGGATTTTAAAAAATACACAGCAGGCTTGCTGTAGAAGGTACTAAAGATACACTGTTAATCACTTAAGGGCGTGTGAGAGTATGTGTGCACCCCCCCTTGTACACACAGCAGAAAGCGAGTAACCCTTCTCAAAGGGCTTAAGGGGAGAACAAAGAATCTAAGCCGTAAGAGATCTCCCGAGGTATCAAGCTGCTCTGCCTATGAGCTGATGAAGAAACTATACGTGATTTTGATGAAAGATGAAATTCGACCATAAAAAGTGAAAATGGGAACATTTTCTGGTGCCGTTAATAATTTAGTGAAAATACTTATGTGGAGCTGAATTGTATTTTCCGCGGGATGAAGGGGAAATGTGGACTTCCAGAGCAGGTTCATTTTTGCAGTCAGAAGTACAACTGAATGAGGCAGCCCCGAGTGAAACCTAGAGCTGAAGGTTTTCTTCATTCCTTTCTAGTGTACCGGTAACACTCTTGCGCAGTGTGATTTTGCAAAACAACCTAGCATGCATTTGAGCGTTCAAGATGCACAGCATATCCAGATTCACTGTGGCGTCACTAGTTCCTTGTCATGGCTAAATTCTTTTGCGTGGTGGCTTCAAACTGTCCACCAAGTGCACTCCCTATTATTTGGCTGCCCTTATTTCCTGTTTATCTGAAAGTCAGACCTTAGCTAAACAAAATGCTACACCACCCTGCACGCATATCTTGTTTACTTCTTCACTTCCCCATGGAAACCTGTCTTCTTACTCCAAACATTGTGTTCTTTAAAATTCTGCTTAAAACTCCTCTCTTTGATAAACTCCATCCAGTTTCTTTTCATTTATTGTAGTACCCTTCACAGTCATTCATTCACAGAGCATCTGTGAGCATTTATATGTACAAGCCGAAGACTAGGATTGAGGGGCCACAGAGATGAACAAGTTGCATTCTCTGCTCTCAAGCAATGTGCAGTCCAATTGGACACTTGGACGCTATACTGTGGCAACTACAATGAACAGAAGAGTGCACCTAAGGGGGTGCCAGTGGGGAAGCTAACATGGAAGATTCCTGAAAGATACAGTATCTCTGATGAGTCTTAGCAGATGAGTAGAAGTTAGTTAGGCTGGGCATTCAAGGCATAGAAGTTAGTGCCAAGCCTGGCAACGGTACAACAGGAACTTCCCTTATCATTGTAGCCTCTTTGCCTAAGCGTTCAGAAGAGTCTGTCTTCTTTCCCCTCAGACTGACCAGCCCTTCGGACCACAGGCAGACCATAGACCTCTGAGGAATTAAATGCGATAGTGTACCTACCACAAAGTAGTAGGAGGTGGCTTCTAGAATTCTTATTATCATTATGTAAACCTGATTTACTGTTTATCTTTCTGAAGTACCATTAAAATGCTCTTTAAATGAATATTCAAATCTTCTTGCTTGCTTCTTTGGCAGGGCGGGAGGTGGCTACTGAAGTTAGAACGAGGACTCAGGAAGAGAGACAGGGCTGTGGAATTAAACCAGGGTCCCTGAACTTTGAACTTCTGGTTGGAAGCCCTCTGTTAATGTCACCCAGGTGTTGAAGTAACTTCTGGGGGATGAGGTGAGGGAGCGGGAGCAGTGGGCTGGAGAAAAGCACAGCAGCTGGCTACACGACTCTCTCCCTAACAGAGCGCTTCTGTCAATCAGATGGAGGGAAGTGTATGGTGGGCAGGAGGAGAGAGGCTGGGGCTGCTCTTTGGTGACTGGTTTGGAAGTCAACAGGGCTTTGCAGTCTCCTGATGGAACATGATCTGCTGATTTAGGAACTCTGGTCACAATCTCTTACTTCTTGTCTAAGCATTATCACCAGTAAATGTAGGTTTTGTTCTCTGGTTTAAATGCGAGGCAAAAAGCCACATGATGTGATTTTTTAAGAATCTGTTCTTGGAGTCTTTATTTCCTTTTGAGCAATTGGATCATCACCAAAATTGCAACATTAAAATGGGTGGTAAGATACATGTATATAATTTTTAATATAAATCTCTGCCTCTCGATCAGTTTCCACATCGCCTCACATTTACATCAGATCTCAGGAGCCCACTGAAAATTAGCAAGAGAAGAAGTGTGAAAAGACAGAAATAGTATCCAATCCTCGCAGAACGTCTCCTTTAGTAGAGAGGGGAAGAAAGAACAGTACTACTTTTTTCCTGTGTGACTCCATTACTTTTCAAATTATTTTCCAATTTCCATTTAGTTGTGACCTCCCAGCTGTTTTTGACGGGTGGAAAAACAGAGACAGGTAGCAACCAATCCAGTGACACCCAAGCCACACTTTCTAGAGCTGCTGCATCCCAGGCTCAGTCCTTGCTGTTTTCTGCCAAATCTCCCTGCTTTCTTCACAATGAACGCAAGTCTCTGATCTCATCTTAAAATAGCCGGCACATTGCTCACTCTGGCTTTATGACCAACGTCGGGAGCCCAGAAAAGCTCTAGGCAGAAGTCATGAATTCCAATGCCAGCTGGGACCAAGGGGGTGGGAAAGGGGAAAGCAAGCAGAGTGAAGACATCATGAAGATGTAAGAACCCAAGAGAGGGCGTGCCCTGCTCAAAGACACTGTTGTGCTGGAGCCCGCATGCAGGGAACAGGAGCCGATTGTACACGTCTCTTCCCCTTTGAGTGTCCTCACCTTGGTAGCTTGAAATCAACCAGTTACACCACGGAAACTGGCAAACACTACACATCAGGGCTTCCACCTCTCCCCCACCCCCAGGGAGCAGGTCATTGAACGTTTACCTGCACATTCCTGCCTAAGAGCATCCAATTCAGTTTTTATCAATGGTGTATGAGCCAAACAAACCTCATTTACTGCTTACCCAGCCCTGAGTTTGGGACCCTTGCTTTTGAGGTAGGCTGTCGTTGGCCATGTGCCAGATTTGAATCCTTGTTAGTTCCCTCCTTCTTTCTTTCTTTTCTCTCTTCCTTCTCTCCCCTCCTCTCACTCTCTGACTTCTGAGGGAAGAGACCAGTAAGGTGGCCCTTCAAAATTATTACAAAAGAAACCAGGTAAAGACCACAACTTGCCAACAGGTGTTTGAATAACTCCATGCTCAGAGTTACTTTCTCTCCGTTGAAACTCTTCAGCCCACCTCTGTTGTTAACACCTGTGAAATTGTTCAATAAAACAATCCCACAAGCCCTGTTCTGACTCTCGAATGTGTAGTCTGTTACATTCCTTGTCAATGAGGTAGCACATAATTCATTTAGAAGGCCATGTGAAGTGTTCGTGAATAACAAATTAAGATTTAGTTCAAACATTCCTGACGGGGTCTTGGTGTGCTTACCAGGTTTATGGATCTGTTTTCTGGGAATGCACTTTGTGAGTCGTTTATTCAGTGCATATAGGATCTGTTATATTTTTGTCACTGCTGTAGACACAAATGGAAGGGACGAAAATAATCGCTGGAAAAAGTTATTTCAGATTTCTGCAAGTTGAAGTATTCTGTTAGAAAAAATGGAATGCTATGTCCAGCACTAGACATTTTCTTGGATAAAATAAAATAATCATAAGTATTACTGGTTTTTTCTGTTTTCATGAAACAATTTTCAGCCATATTGGAAAAGCTTGATAAAGAAAACCCATGGGCTATCCAAAAACACGTTCTTAAACTGGGGTTCACAGACCCCAAGAGAGTCACAAACAGAATTCAGGATGTCTGTGAACTTGAATGTGAAAACAATTACAACATGATTTTCTCTCATGACCAACTGAAATTGAGCATATACTTCAATTATGAATAAAGGAACGACCTGTGGTACTACTAGCAGTACCTGTCTCTATCACCAAGAGAAATCACAGATATTTTCCTATCGAATTACAGTTGTTGCAGATATCTGAAAACATTGTTTATACTCATCACTTCTTCAAAATTATAGTAATTATTAGATCTACTGCTAGATTTTGTTTTATAAAAGCATATATATTATTACATCACACATTTGACTTTTATATATTTTGATAACTATAATTCCATGTAATTGGTTTCCTTTGTAATCTCTATGCATTTTATTTTATGCATTTAAAAATATTATCCTGAGAAGGGATCCATAGTGTTTACCAGATTGCCAAAGAGACTGGATACATGGCACCTAAAGAATTCAAGAACGCCTGTTCTAATAGTGGCCCCAAATTTCATTTATTCATTCATTTAACAACACCCAACAATATTTAAGTACCTTCAATATGCCCTGTCACGGTCTAAGCACTAGGGCTATAAGAACAAACAAGATGAAATTCTACTCTCAAGTACCTTATATTCTAGAGAGGCAACTTATTTTTCCAAGTAGAGTGACTTCTTAAACCTTCAGTCTCAAAAGTGACAATAGAAATTCACAAGGAGCATAGATCCTTGCTACTCAAAGTTTGGTGCATGAAATAGTGACTTTGGCATTATCTGGGAACGTGTTAGAAACGCAGAATTTCAGGCCCCATCCCAGAATCTGCACTTTAATAACATCCTAGGGAATTATAAAGTTTGAGAAGTGCTGGCTTAGCTCTTAGACCCCATACTACCATCCTTACTACTTCCTTCTTCCCATTTGGCCTGAACATCTAAAACAGTGATGAAAGCCCCTAGGCATCAGGAGGCTACTGATAAAGTTAAGTCTAGATCAAACTGATTTTTCCAAGGCTTGTGAAAAAGAGATTGATTCTTGAGAATTCTATTCCTAGCAGCATGGAAGAGTAAAAATCCAAGCTAGGAAAAAAAGTCACGATTGAAAATCTTCTCACACTTTCTCGTGCTTAATTTGGTTATTCCTTTGTATGAAATGAAACAAGCTCATCCTGTTTAGCGTTACCTTCAATGGAGTAAAATTGGCTACACCGTTCTTTCACTCACAGCACTATTCATAGATTTCTATTCTCAACCGTGTTATTTATACTCTGCCTAAAAGTAGGTTTCACAGTTATTTAGAATCATGCAGCACCAACAGAGTACTTCTTTAATTTTGATCTGAAGAGCAAAACACATTTGAATTTCCTAATATAATATTTGGGGGGAACCCCAAAGTGTGAAGATCGAGAGAAGAACAACAATATGTAAGAAAAGATATTAGAACCCAGCGATTGCTTAAGAGCTGAAAACTGATTGAGTTCTGTGGATGGTGGAAGCTTCTGAAATTATATGCAAACTGCAGCAATGTGGTTTGATAACTAAATCTTAGTAATGGTCTGGGAGCAGGGCTCCCTGCTCACTGAAGTCTCCGATCCTGTCTTTACTTAAAATTCTGATCTTTTTCATGACAAATTTTTGGCACTAATTTTTATTTTTTAAACTATTGCATTAGAATATTATGTATCTTGATTACTGAGTTTTGGGCATCCCTTAAGTTTTGCACCCAAGGTGCTAGTCCCGACCCTGTTGGACATACAAGGTCAGAGGGGAGGAAATAATCACAATTACAACAAATTCTAGACATAGCAAGAAGTGTTTATTTTTCCCAAGCAATTATCTTAATTTTCCAGTATTATCGATGGTGTTGGAATAATTTTTGCAACAAGCATAATGCTTGTGTCATATTGCATTCATACACCACTCATAAGTATAACTAAGATCTGTTGTTTTCAGCACATTTTACAATCAATAAACTCTTCCATTTAATTAATAGGTAAACTGAGGCTTGGATCATTAACTCATAGACTCATGGCTTCTCTAAACTGCTCCCGAGTAAAATGTTTACCAAAAGATAACCCCACTGTAATGTAAGAAGCAGAGTTTTATGTTCAAACATTGTGTAAAGTGCTATCATCATCAAAGTTAATCACCAAGAAAGCTAAGGCTAATAAATGACTTAGATGAATTGGAAAATTTGATCTTTACTTGGATTTAAATTAATGAAATTATACAATATCAAAGACAGCACCTCGCTAGGGCAGTTTAATGTTAACAGCTTTCATAATAGTCTCACAGGGCATTGTTAAGAGGAACTCTCTGAATTGCCTAATGAAAAATTGCATTGTACTAGTATTTTTGCAAGCAAAATCTAGCATCAAATAGAAAAAAGTACATAATAGGAAAAATAAAGATAAACCCTATTATTCCATAAAGTACAAATAATCCCAAACATCTCCAATGGCACATAGCTGAATGAAAACAGTCTGGCACCATACCAAATAAGTCCTCGAAAGACCGGAAATAAACAAGTAAGACACTGGGACCAAACTGTGTTGTATTCCTCTTTGTTTGGTTTTAAGAAGCAGAGACCAACTCAAGCTGGTTCAGTTTAAGGGAAGTTTATTTTAAGAATGAATAGGAAGTACTAAGGGGGATAGGATATAATGGAGATGTGGCTAGTTCTAACCGATATGTGCTACGAGTGGAAAACTAACACTGGATTTCGAAAAGTCAGTATGAAAAAAGGATGAAAATATTTCATTTTCATATTGATGATATGATAATATTTTGGATCTATTGGCTTAAATAAAATACATTATTCAAATTAATTTCACCTACTTCTTTTCATTTTTCTTAATGTAGCTACTAGAAAATGTCAAATTACACATGTGGCTCACGTTATATTTCTACTGGGCAGTGCAGCTCTAGAGATATTAGTGTTGGGGGGTAGATTAGGGGACGGGATTCTTACTGTACAAAACAAGGAAGGCAGGAGCTGAGAGTGGAGCAGCTTCCTTTGGAAGGAAGCGTGGGCCTCACATGATATCATTACTGCTGACCCACTGAAGGGTAAGAGAAACCAACAAGGAGACAGACCCTCTAGGTACCACAAGTCTAGACTCGAAGGCATCTCCTTCCCGCTTCCTTCTCCTCCTCCCTCCTACCTTTCCTCCCTTCTCTTTTTACTCTTCCTTCCCCTCCTCTCTCTCCTCCTTCTTTCCTTATCTTTTTTTTTTAAGAAAAGAAATCTTGATTATCCCGAATGGGTAAAACAGGAAAGAAAGTGATGATTAACCACTTACTATATAATACTATCCAGAAAAACCTACACATGAAACGAACAAAACTTTAAAGTTAAACACTTATTAAAATAAAAACTGAAGAGGAATTCCTAATTGTGTCCTGGCGATGGCAATATCTTGCTTGCTCTGGAGAGCCTGTTGCCCATAACTTACCGAATTGTTCTTGCTGATCAGCTCCACAGCGTTAGAGGTGATTCTTAAAGGTTTGTGGCGACCATCGTTTACGTGTATGTCAAACAGATTGCATTTGTAACATTTAATGCCCACAATAACAATAATAAAACATGCTGGCGTGTGCTATCTGTGTAAACACTTTCTTCTGAAGATAGAGCCAGTGAAATGTTTTAGGAACTTTGACATTTATGGCTGTATTTATAATCTTTTTTGGATCGTTTCCTCACAGAGTCACATGTTTGTATATTTTAAATTCTCTGGAGAAATAAAAATGTTTAAACATAATATAATGATGTGATATGCATTTTATGAGCCCTTGCTCACCATCTAGGCATGAGAAAAGAGAATTATATGGTGAATCCTGACAAGGGTGTCTATGTAAATGTCTAATTTTCTAGACATGTGCCACAATGCCAAGGTGATTAGAAAGAGAAAAAGGAGGTATATATTCAACATTGATAGAGATTTTTTTCTTTGCTTGAAACTAGACTACCCTAAAAGTTGGAAACTAGATATGTACTCAGTTGGGAATATGCCCTGTGGAGAATTCTCAGGGCAGACCTGCACTTTTTGTATTTTATAAGAAGACGAAGGAGACTCAGAAATTTTATTGCCACTCTCTATTCACATATCATACAAATTTACCTGTTTATTTTTTTAAAAATGTGGTCTATAGCACAACAGCCCATGTATCCATGATGGCCATAGAAAATGTTCATATTATGATTATTCAAACAAACAATAAACAAACCCTTTATTTTTAGCTAAAGCAATAAAGTTAACTTTTGCTAAATGCTTAACTTGGTAGGTATCAAGTATCTAACATGTGTTAACTTATTAAACAGTCACAACTAGTCTAAACAGTAAATGACTAAGATGGTATTCAAACCAGGGGATGTCTCACACCTAAAGCTACTTGAGTATGTCATCCTGGGGTGAGAGAGTATAGAGATTTTAAAATGTACCTTCAAGTTTTTTGACGTTCCTCCTGCTGAGAGGTGAGATCTCTAAGTATTCCCCCTGAATCTGGACCAACCTGAGTGATTGGTGGACCAACAGAGTACAGCAGTTGGCTTCAGAGGTAGGCCATGGTAGAAGGCCCTTGAGTGTGCACTCCGTTCATTTGAAACACTCATCTTTGGAGCTGAACTGTTGTGTAAAAAAGCGTGAGGCTGCCATGTTGTGAGGAAGCTCAGGCGACAGTTTTGGAATGATTTCTTATGCAACTAGAACAGAAGATTTTAAGTTCAGCTGAGGGTTAGGTGTCTAGTTAATATAAAGTCTTATCTCTTATTATTATTATTTTTAAAAGACCAATTCTTATGCATGCTCCTTTTTTTCATTTTTATACACAAGAAATAAGTACAGCTAAATACTTATATGCCAGACTTTGTTCTATGGACTTTTAAATGTATCAATGTAAGAAATATTCACCAATAGTCCTACGAGGTAGATGTTATCATTATCTCTAATTTTACATATAAAGAAACCTAGGCTCAGAAAGGCTAAGTGTTTGTACAAGATTAGGCAGCTATTAAATGAAAGAGTGAGAATTTGAACTAGGATCTTCTGGCTCCAGATTGTGTGTTTTTAACTCCCTCTTTTACTGCCATGAATAAATTCTCAAATTGAAAAGAGAGCTTTTTTTTTCCCTTGAGGAAGATTAGCCCTGAGCTAACATCTGTGCCAATCCTTCTCCACTTTATAAGTGGGTCACTGCCACAGCATGGCTGACAAGTGCTGTAGGTCCACACCTGAGATCTGAACCCATGAACCTGGCCACTGAATTCAAGCACACTGAACGTAATCACTACACGATTGGGCTGGCTGCTAAAAAGATTACTTTTTTAAAAAAAGATTAACAAGAAATAAGCATTTCCCCTCTCTGGTGGTTTTCAAGTATGGTCACAAATTCTTTACTACTCCTTCCATTGAGAGCTGAGGTCTGTATCCCCTCCACTTGAATTTGGGTGGGCTTGTGAATGCCTCAACCAGTAGACTATTGGTTGTGATGCTATGTGACTGCCAAGGCTAGGTCATAATAGGTTGAACACCTTCTCCTTTGTTTGTTGAGTTATTTCCTCTTGGAGCCCTAAGGTACTACATTAGAAGTGGAACTACACTGAAACCACCACTCTACGAGGAAGCCAAAACCCCATGGAGAAGTCACATGCAGTTGTTACAGTAGACAGTCTTAGCTGAGCAGACTTTGAGCATCCTAACCTGGACACTGACATGTGAGTGAGAAGTCCCCAGATGATCCAGCCCAGTGTTTTTTTTTGTTTCTATTGTGAGGAAGATTGGCCCAGAGTGTTTAACATCTGTTGCCAATCTTCCTCTTTTTGCTTGAGGAAGATTGTCACTGAGTTAACGTCTGTGCCAATCTTCCTCTATTTTATGTAGGATACCACCACAGTGTGGCTTGATGAGTCGTGCCAGGTCTGTGCCCAGAATCTGAACCTGCAAATCCTGTGCCACCGAAGCAGAGCGCACAAACTTAACTACTATGCCACCAGGCTGGCCCCATAGCCCAGTCTTTTGAAATACCCTCAGCCCTTTGAGTTTGCCCAGCTGAGGATTCTGCTCTCATAGAGCAGACGCAAGCTCTCTCTGCTGTGCTGTCTCTAAATTCACGATTCACAGACTCAGAGAGAGTAATCAAATGGTTATTATTTTATGCTCCCGAATTTGAGTGGTTTGTTACACAGGAAAGGATAATTGAGATACCCTCCTTCACCAACAATGTCTATACTCTACTCCTAGAAGCGAGCACTAGAGATGGTATGCTGTTTCATTTTCAGTAGCTTTTCTATACTTTTAAACGTATATACTTATTCAGTTTTAAGCATTAATAGGACCATTATATTTAAATTGTTCATACACTTGCCTTTTCACACTCATTTATTCAAGAGAATTTTAGGTGACAATCTTTTACTTGCCAAGCATTATTTAAGGTGATGAAGGTACAGGATGAGCAAAACAAAGTCCTATAGCTCATGGAGCTTATGTTTATGTGACAATGTCTTGCTTTACATGTCCATATATACATGTCTGTATAATTCCCTTTCTCTGCCCATGCAGTATTCCTTTGTTCCTGCCCATATAGGTTATATAGTACTAGAGGTGATCCGTATTGTTGGATACGTGTGATGTTTCCAATATTTGGCTATTGTGAGCAATGTATAAATGAATGCATATCTTTTCTCTTAATAGAAAGCCCAACAAGTATAATTGGGGCCTTGCATTTTGAATTCTGATATTGCCAAACTGTCTTCACCCAATGGACACTCCTGCCAGCAGCACGTGAGAATTCCTGTTTCCTGATCTGCACCAACATGCAAGTCAACGTTCTGGGAGCAAAACTCTCTCCTTTTAATTCACATTTTCCTCAATTACTAATGAGGTTAAACACCTTTAGGGGCTAATTATAATTCTTTTTCAGTGAATTGTTTATTCTTATCCTTTGCCCATTTTAAAACTTGGTTGGTGGGGCTGGCCCCGTGGCTGAGTGGTTAAGTTCGTGCACTCCGCTGCAGGCGGCCCAGTGTTTCGTCGGTTCAAATCCTGGGCACGGACATGGCACTGCTCATCAAGCCATACTGAGGCGGCATCCACATGCCACAACTAGAAGGACTCACAACGAAGAATATACAACTATGTACCAGGGGGCTTTGGGGAGAAAAAGGTAAAAATAAAATAAAATCTTTAAAAATAAATAAATAAATAAAACTTGGTTGGTTGTCTTCCTTAACTATTTAGAGGTGCTCCCACTTTAGTCTAATTATGAATCCTTTATTAAATATGGTGTAAAACAGTTTATTTGAATCTAAACCTACTTTTCAGCTTCATATTGCTTTTTATCATGCAGAAGATTTTGATTTGCATGTGGGCAAATCTGTCCATCTGTTACTTTGTGTCTTTTGGAGTTTATATTTTGCTTATGAAGGCCTCCATGCCAAAGTTATAGAAACATTATCTTTGTCCTCTATATTTTTAAATTTTTAAAAACTTCACAGTTGTAATGCATATGGATTTTCCTCTTATTAATGGGCTGGTGTAGGCATCTAGATTTTTCTTTTGGGTCTGTTGATTGACTCAGTTCCTGACTAATATAGCACTCTTTTAGTTACTACAGATTATAGGTTATTCTCGCTTTGGCAGAGCAAGTTGTCCCTCATTGTTCTTTTTCAAAAATATCTTGGCTTTTCTTTTGTTTTCTCTTCCACAGTTTGGAAGCGGCTTGTCGGGTTCCTTATTCAAAAACTCCTGTAGGGTTTTTGGTTAAGATTTAATTGAACTTACAGATAAGTTCTAGAGAAGTGTTATCTTTACAATCCAGGAACATGGCCTCCTTGTCATTTATTCAAGTTTTCCATAAAGTTTTAAAATATTTTTTCATCTAGTCTTGGCATATTTCTCTCTGTTTCATTCCTAAGAATTTAAGTGTTTTGTTACAATTGTGAATGGAACAATTATTGAAGGTTTATTTAGTTATTGCTAGGACACGGAAAAGCCATGGATTTCTGTATGTTGATCTTGGAGTCAATCACTTAACTTATCAGTTGTCATCTGATCCAATTTGGGTTTCTGAACATAAGTTGGTATCGTTTGTGAATAATGACCATTTAGTCTCTTTCTTCTTCCACATTCATAGTTCTTATTTATTTTTTCCTTTATCAAATCATTAACTAAGACTTCCAGTAATATTTTGACATGTCAGCTTGATAGTGAGCACACTTTTCTTGCTCCTGAAACTAATGGTTCATGACCAAGTATAACACTTTCTGTGTGTTTCTGGTAGAAACCTCTAGAAGACGAAAGAGCGCATTCTATTTCTATCTCACAGTCTGATGAAAAGTGGATATTGAATTTTATCAAATGCTTTTTGGGGGCATCTATTCAGATATAATGTGGATTTTCTCCTTTAATCTGTTAATGTAGCAAAATAAAAAATTACTTAATGTTGGTTCAATCAACACATATTTACTACACACCTATTACATGCTAAGAACTATGATAAATGCTGGGAATATAAATGAGAACAAGACAGACAAGTTTCCTGCCCTAAAGTTGATCAATCTTTGCATTCTCAGGGTAAACTTTATTGCTCTAGATGTTTTCCTCTTTTAATATGCTGCTGGACTTGATTAGACATTGTTTTGCTTAGGATTTTTGCGTCTGTGTTCATGAGTGGAAGTAGATTATGTTGCTCTGGGCCCCATTCAAAACTGACAGCTTTACAAGTTCTCAGTAAACAAACTGGAGCAAAGTATAGTGTTTCTCTCTATTTATTCAAGTCTTCTTTTAAATCCATAATAAATTTTGGAGTTTTTTTCCTGTGGGTCTTAAACATTTCTTATCAAATGTATTCTTAGGTGATTTATTCATTTCATTATGAGTGGGATGTTTAAATCAAGTCTTTTAATTAATTATTGCTTGTATATATAAAACCAATTGATTTTTTATATTTGGTTTATGATTGGTTGCTTAGAAGAAATCTCTCATTAAGGCTATTAGTTTTTTAACAGCTTTTTTCCTGTTTTTAAGACTTCCGGATAGACAATCATAGTAGTAGTAAGTAATATTATTTTCCTCTTCCTTTTCAATTGCTAAACTTTTTTCCTCTGCCTGATCTTGGTTCATGGGTTAGAAATTACAGAACAATGTTGAATAGTATTTATAATAAAGAACATTCTCATATTTTTCTCCTTTTAAAGTGAATGTTCCTAGAGTTTTGTTACTAGGTATCACGTGTTGAGGTAAATACTCTCTATCAACCTGAGAAAGATAATTTCCTTCCAATTCTGTTCCTAGTTATCAGGGGCTTTTACTAAAAATAGGTGTTGCATTTTTTTCAAAATAGTTTTTGGCACACTTTAGGATAATCACTTTATTTTTCTTCTATGACATATTGATGTGAGAAATTATATTAATGAATTCACAATATTGAATTATCTTTGCATTCTTGAAACAAAACCTGCTAGGGGTTTGTCTTCATTATTTCATAAACAGCTGGTTAAATTTTAGTATTGCATTTTAGATTTGGGCATCTAAATCTAAATATTTGTGAAGTTACTTTGTCATTTCTCTTTTGTGCTAGTTTTATAAGTTTTTTGATGTTAGAGTTTTGCCAGTATCTGGATGGAAATTTTTTTCCACATATTTTAATGCCCTTCAAGAGTTAACAAATCAGAAAATTATTTACTCTTTAAAATTTGAAATAATTTTTATTTAAATCCTCTGAACAGACAAGTGTTTACATTCATTTTTCAATTTATTCTTAACGTTTTCTGCTTCAGTAGTTAATATTTATATTTCATGTGAATGAGAATGATTCATTACATCAAGATTTTCAAATGTTTTTGTGTCTAAGATGACACTTCCTTTCTTATCCCTAATTTTTTTCTTGTGTCTTATTTTTTCCTTGATTAGAATAAATAGAGGTTTATTTTACTCTTTTTGTTCTGATTGTTTGCTTTTTTCTAAAGAACTACTCTAAGATTTATTTATCTATTCTATTCCTTTTTGTTTACTAAATTTTAATTTCTTTTTTCACCTGTAATCATTTCTTCTTCTTTTTTTCCTTAGGCTTGCTTTGCTTTGCTCTTAGCATCTCAAGTCCATGGCTTAATTCATTTGTTTCTTTTATTATTTAAAAATAGTAAAACCATGTTTTGTGAATTTGCCCAATTATAGCTTTGACTAAATACCATAAGTTTAAGTATCTAGTGTGTTTATAATCATAATTTTCTAAGTATTTTGTAAGTACACTTTTAATCTCCTATTTGATCCAGAGTGATATAGAAGAATATTGTTTACTTTGTCACCATCAAAAGCGTGGGGAAAAATATGGTCTGTATAGATCTACTTTTTAGAAAATTCTGATATTTTCTTTGTGATCCAATGTATATAAAATTTTAAGTGTTTCCCAGGTATTTAAAAAGAGAACGTATCTTCTATTTGATGTTATTAAATTTTCATGTGTATTTTCAAAGCAATTCAATTGACTATAATATCAGATCCTCTATTTCCTTGTTTATTGCCAACTTTAATTCTCAAGAACAGAGACATCCTTTCAGTCCATTCCTCTTTCTAACAGTTTCTGCTTTATACTTGTCATATTGGCTAATGAAAGCTGAATCCTGGTATGCTTTCATTTAAGATCTTCTCACCAACACTGAAAAGACAAAAATTACCTGGGAAACATTTAAATTTTTTCCCTTGAAAATCTACTTCACCTTATATGATTGTAATCACAACTATTTGGTGGGGGGAGTAGTTCTTCTATATTTTAGTACAATCTTATACTTTGAATTTTCCCGTGTTACTCTTTCTTGGTTATCTTTGGTAGACAACTATTGCTGACTATGACCTAATCTTTGCCATTTAATATGATAAAGTCATTATATTTGTCATAAGTTACATGTTTGTCCTTATTCAAATTGATTCACATTTTATTGTTTCAGTTTCTTTGTTACTTCCTTTGATATTTGTCTTTGACACTATCATACAAGTTTTCTTTTCCCTTTTCTCTCTTCTAATGTAAAAGCATACATCCTACTTCTCATTTTCTAAAGGTTGATTTAAAAATCAACAACTCTATTTCTCTGTCCTCAACAGGGGGAAAGAATCAGTGTCTACCACTTTCTCTTTATGCAAAATAAAGGCATTAGCCTGCCGTTCCTTCCTCTACATCTCCTCCACTACCTGAGAATTTGGACCCAACTTCTTATTTGCTAAATACTATTTACATGTTACATCTTCTCTTTCGAGGATTCTTGATAAAGTTTGCAATCTGTGTTGTAGCTACAGTGTATTTGCAACAATTTAGACTTGATCCCATATTAAAACATTTTAGTACTTACTGCTAGTCCTTTTAATAAAGTACACCTTCCTTGTACATGAAGTTTTTTAAACTGGACTCATTCATGGCTGGAAAACTTTAATTTTTTTTTCTTGAACAGAACTTGACTGATTTAGTTTTTGACACTTGGTACCAACGAATGCTTTTTATTGACTTCAAATGCAAATGATAACACGTTCAAATTTAGCATTCTTAGATCTTAGTCTTTCCTCAAAATTGGGCCTGGAAAGATGTTGCTGTGTTATTAACTTCTGATCCTGATTTTTCTTCCCTTCTGGCTAACTTATTTATTGTTTTTGTTTGTTTTATTTTTGTTTTGTTTTTTATTATCTTCCAGGATTCTTTTTTGAAAAATTAAAATTCCAAACTCTCATAGGAACTGGTCTCTTTATATTAATTTTGTCTAATCCTCATCAAGCGCGCTTGATATGAATATTTCCTTCTTAAGTTCAGGAAGTTATTTTCTATAAACTCTAGAATCATTGCTATTTTTCTATTTATTCGTACATCTTCTTCGGGGACACCACATTTCTTCATCTTGGGGTTCCATTCTCTACTCTCTGAATCTATCATCTCTTTTCTCAACGCTTTTATCTCATTTTCATTTTCTTTTAATTTTGGAAGAGTGCTTCAAATTTGTCCTCTCTATTACTGATTTCACTATAAGTATTGCCAATTAAGCACTTTATTGCTTCTAATGTATTTTCAATTGTGATATTTCATATTCCTTTTTATAACATTTGTTCTTCTTTCTTCTTGCTCTCTCTGTATTCTAGCTTCTCAACTGGTTTCCTTCTCACCCCAAATGTTTTCTTCTCTCATTTTTCATCTCCTGCTTCATGGGGTCCTTGAATGTTATTTAGATCACAAAGCATATGCTGTTCAGAATTTATTCCCATTTCCACCAGTAAATCTTTTTCAAAAGTACACGCTTCCTCTGCCTCTTGAGTGCTATATTTTCATTTCTTAAAGTTAGAAAATTTTTCATAGGCCTCATAATGAGGTTTTAGTTTGCCTGTTTACTCATCCTTGAATGATGACTATTTTATCTGGCCTGTTATTTCTCTGCAAAACAGAGTGAATAGATTTCTCTTGGATCCCATCATACTTTACTTGGTTTTTGTTCTATTCTTCTCTTAGATCTTATGCTATATGACACTTTATCCATTCAGGGATTAAACATCCTGGTGGGAGATTTACTCTGACCTTATGTGTGCCAAAGTTATAGCATTCTCTGTGGATAGCAAAGCCATTGTGTCAAGGGCCAGATCTGGAGTGGCCTGGCCCTGTTTTTGCTACCATAAAACAGGTTGTAAAAGAGCCTTTTGACTTTGTGGAGAATCCCCGACTCTGTAACCCAGCTAGCCATATGGTGCAGCCACAAGTGCCTGGCCTCATCTGTGACTGTCCTCAGGTTCTGTAGGACCTGTAAGAGGGAAATTCCCTGTTAGTCCCACAGCCTGTCATGTCTTCCCAGAATGGGCCCTATGTTTCAGTATTATTAAAATGCCTTCAGGATCTCCCTCAGTTTTTTCCTCTCAAGGCCATATCACTTTCTCAATAAGTGAGTCCTAATGTCTTGCATAAATAGGGACCCATTCGCAAAAACTTACTTGACATTTCTGCAGGTGAAAGGTGTTCTTCTCTAGCTTCTAGCACTGATGCAACATTTCCCAATTCTTGTGTTCCCTTTGACACTTTCATTGGAATTTGGAAGGCTTCTGTGCTTAAGATGCCATCTTTGCCTGGAAGTAAGGCAGGAACATCTAAATAAGCAGAATGTGTCTCAGAGGCTGTGGCAATCTCTCTGTTGGGGCTTAAATTTTACATGCCAATGCAGATCTTTTATCCACAGGGCCAGCCGTAACTGATGGACTCCCATGTGGCTCTCAGAACTGTGTTGCTGCCAATTCCAGCCAGTCCCCTGGGTTACCACTAAATTCCAATGATCGTGTTTCCAGTGTTCAAGTTGGCCTGGTCTATACATATATCCAAATTTCTACCTTGGTTCTCATTTTTTTAGCCCAATTACGTATGAATACCTTGTGGTGCCAGACACTTCACATATATTATTTCACATAGTCTTCCCAAAATGATATAATATAGATACTATCATAAGCGCCAATTTATAAATGAAGGAATTGAAGCCTAGAAAAGGTTTTAAATAATTTAAGGTCACCCAGGTAGCAAGTGTCAGAATCAGCACTCACTGGCCTGTTACTCACCAAAGTCCAGGTTTTTAACCAGTGTTTTAAAAGCCCCCTCTAGCTAGAGATTTAAAAAAAAATAGATTTCCCACCTTAATCACGAGTTTTGGCAGCCATTCAGACTCCCTGCCATCGTGTCATAGCTTCTCCCCATTGGCCAACAGTCTACCAGATGAATCTATATTTATATCAAACTTCTTCTTCCCTCCCATCTCAAAATAAAAGGCATCTTTCTTCCAGAGCAACTACCTCCCTGTGCACTCAAGATTCCGTTCCCTTCCTTCTCTTTCCATTATTCTTTCTCTCTACTCATTCTGTCCTCTCAGCATAAAACATGTTCAAGTCTCTCCCATCTCTTAATAACGCATTGACCTCTAACCACTACACTTTATTTTTCTTTCCTTTACTGTCAAACTTTCTCTTCTAGTATCATAGGAAAGTAGTTTGCACTAGTTTTTCCTATTTCCCTTTTATTCCTTAATCCACCCAATTTTCACCCATAACAACCCCTTTAAGACACCCAAGCCAAGATGACCTGTGGCCTCCCAAGTGTGAGATCACAAAAACACTCTTTGGTCTTCCATCTTTACTTACTGCTACAAGTGGCAACATTACCTCTTTCCTTTATAAAATTTTCTTCTACCTTGTTTCCATGACTCCACTCTCTTCTGTCCTCCTTCTGCCTCCTTGACCTTTATTTTTCCAACTACTTTCCATTTTCCTCTTTTTCCTTCTACCCAAATGGTTGGGCAAAATGTCCCAGCATTTCATTCTCAGGTCTCCTTTTCTTCTTTATTTTAAATCATAAAACAATCTCCTTTATTTCTAAAGCTTCAACTAACACCTGAATGCTGATTGCTTCCCAATCTATGTCCAGAGCCTGGCCCTTTCTCTAATGCTCTAAAACTATGCTTCTAGCTGAGACAGAACAGCTATATGAAAATCCTCCATAGGCACCTCAATGATTGTATTTCTGTCTATCCTCTTATATAAGTACCTGATTGGAGGTACTAGTAATGCCATCCACAAAACCATCCTGCTGTCCTGCAAGCCCTGCATTTAACCAGTCACCAAGTTCTGCATTTTCTACTATTTTGTTGTTTTTTGAGTCAATAACTTTTCTCCATCCCCACTTAGTTCAGGCCACCATCCTCCTTGCTTAAATTAATTTCATGACCTCCTTTGGGGTTTCCACCTTGCCCATAATTCTAAAAGAGTGGTGATGTTGAAAGGTAAATATGATCACGTCACTCCCTCCTTAGAATCTTATCATCTTCAAGATAAAATTAATATTACTTAAGCTTCATATTGAACTTCCTGAAATGTCCACAATGCCCACACATTCTCTCTCACCCTGCCTTTGCACATGCCATTCTTTGTTCCTGGAATTTGTCCTTCTTCTCTTGCAACCTTGTCTTTTTGGGAAATTTCCAGTCATTCAGCAAGATTCAACCCAAACATCACTTCCATTTTGAATTTTGACCTTGCTCCCAGAAACATTTAATATATCATTTCTCTATGCTCCCATAGAACCTGGTGCACACATGCCTATGCCAGCATCTAGCATATAGCTTTATAGTGGGTCTTCTCAGTTTCCCATCCAAGACTGTAAGCTCTTTGAATACCAGGATACTAGTTTTTTGGTTTTTTCAAAGATTGGCACCTGAGCTAATATCTGTTCCCAATCTCTTTTGTTGTTGTTGTTTTTCTTCTCCCCAAAGCCCCCCAGTATGTAGTTGTATCTTCTAGTTATAGGTCCTTCTGGCTCTGCTATGTGGGACGCCGCCTCAGCATGGCTTGATGAGCGGTACTAGGTCTGTGCCCAGGATCCAAAATGGTGAAATCCTGGGCTGCCAAAAGTGAGCACATGAACTTAACCATTCAGCCACAGGGCCCACCCCAGATACTAGTTTGTAATGACCCGCCTGACTCTCCAGGTCCCATCACTGCAGCTGGATCAGGCATCCCAGACATCCTACCTTGTCATTTAGACCTCGAATCATGTCTTAACTTCTTCCTCTGCCCAGTGCTGCTGTGAATAACCCATGATGCTCTATGCCTGTGTCCAAATAATCTCACAGCTCACTATTGGAGGAAGAGAAGAGAAAGCTTCTTACCATGTAGAACTCAACCATTACTGCATAAAAATGATGACTTCTTTCTTGAAAATGTAAACATTCATACTAAGCATAAGACAGAACACATGGAGAATATATGGTGTCATTGGAAACCAAAGTTCTCTACTAGGGGCACTTTCCAGGGCATAAAGCATTGACTTTACCATTTGCCTCTTTCTATAAGTAGGAGCATGGGCCAAACACAACTGTAAAGAAGTGCTGTCCAAAGATGTTAAATATAAGTTTACTTCGTGCCAATGAGGTATTGAAGTTTGATTGAATCTGGAGACTTTCATAAGAAACTTGCTGTGGGATTGAGTTTTCATCAAATTCTAATTCTGTGATGGAGAACTGTCTCCATTTTCAAAGTATTTGTCCTTGTTGTTGTGTATTTGCCTTCTTGTTCATATTCATTCTGTTTGTGTTAGCCTCCTTGGTTACCATTTATCTCTCTGGGCTCTGGATTTCATTGTTTAATCATTTCTATGACAAAAATTTGTTCACATTTTAACTTTTCTGAAATTGGAATGCGTCACACAATGACTAACATCTGATAGTCATTGATTGGCTAGGACCATTCATGACTTCGTTGCCCCTGTCTGTGCAAACTTGGTTGTTATTTTTGGTGGTCTGACTCACTAACTGCAATCCCTAGACCCAGAGGTGAGTATTTGTGGTAGCCCTCACCAGAGTGATCCAGGGCAGGCTTGTCTCTACTCTGTACTTTCCAGAGTAATCTGAACTCTATTTCTTTCATATATTGTCAGGAAGCTTCTTTGCCAGGGGCTACAACGGCTACCAGTCTAAAGGAGATGTGAGCTGAAGAAAATAAGAACTGTCTTGCTCACCATTATCTCAGTGTAAAGATAGATGTCTTTCCATGCAGGAGGAAGGACAGTTAACCTCAGAGTTCCTCCTCTGTACCACAGAGGTCAGGAGCAAATGCTTCTGAATTATAATAATGCAACGTAAGCAATTGCCTCCCCATGTACCAGCGTTACCAGATGTGTTCGGACAAAAAGAATGTTACCTCGTGGTGGCCTCCCAAACAAATCCCTTGGTGGCTTCTATTCTACTCGGCAGCTTCTGCCCATTACTCTCAGGTCTACCATAGGTATATCTGTCGTAATTTATTCAGGACAATAAATCCCCTCAAATGGAATGGATTTAATATAAGCAATTGGTTACACAGGAGTTGAAGACCAAAAGAGCAAAAAGAAGGCCAGAAAACAATTGTAAATATAGGAAGCAGCTACCACTCCTAGGGGTGAGGAAACCAATGGGGAAATTTATGCTCAGAAGAACCTAGGCATCAAGAGGAAGGGCTGCATGTTGCCAGTGCTCAGGGATGGGATGCCACATGGCTGGTAATCAGGTCTCTGAGCAAGGTGAGGTACAGCTGGTGCTCTTATCACAAAGGAGTGCAGCCATAGGGCTGGTGATGGTACCTATAAGAGAATGCCACAAAGCTGGGTCTAGAAGTGCTTTAAAAAGCTGGAGACTTAAGCAGTAGCTACCCTCTGCTGCTGGAGAGATGTACCAGGAGCTGGAAACAGAAAGGAAGTCCTTCCTCCCACCCTTCTAACTTCCAGTCTCCTGTCAGTGACCCCTTTAAATGAACCTAGTGGAAGTCTATCCAGCAAGGGAATCTGAGAGATGTTGTTTGCAGATTCCTACAAGAATACAGAGAAAAGTAGGCTTGGGGCTCAAAGACAATATGGAAACAAATGGCACAGTGGGCCATCAAGCTCTCTGCAGCTGGTTACTTTCGGAAACTGGGAACTTTTTTCCTCCTAAATGTGATGCTTCTCCCAGTGCATAAGCCTCAAGGAGGGGCGACACGAAGAAGACGACATTTCCCTATGCTGCCCCTTCCTGATCATCTGCCACAGCGCTAGAAACACAAGACAATATGCACAGAACACACTCTACAGATGGGCTGAAAATTAAACCATAAGGAAAAGAACTTAAATTAGGATGCATAATGTGGCTATTCTTAATCTAAGGTAGGGTTTCTCAACCTTGGAACTATTGGCATTCAGGGTTGGATAATCCTTTGCTGTAAGGGACTGTCCTGAGCATTGTAGTATGCTTAGCAGTATACTAGATGCCAGCAACACCATGCCCCAAGATGTGACAACAAAAAAGCGTCTCCAAACATTGCCAAATGGTCCGTAAAGAGCAAAATCACCCCTGGTTGAGAATCACTGGTCAAACGGTAAAGAACATAAGCTGAAACTCTTCATGAGGTTTCCCTGAGAGTAGTCCCCAATTCCTAGATTTGCTCCCACTAGAAGAGAGAGAGAGTCCTTCTAATGTCTTCCTATTGCAACTATTTACCCTCTTTCTGGAACTCTTCATATCTTTTCCACAGGGCTTGGTTATAGCATGGGTAGGACGTTTTCACTCTTTTCCTCGTAAGAAAGGGGGGCAGATATTATAACCCACAAGTTGTATTTCCCAAAGTCTGAATTATTTGGTCTAAAATAACCCAAATGAGGGCTTCATCTGGCCATTTCAGGGTGCACTATGGCATTCAATGCCTGGCCCCCTTCAGGGTCTCTGGCCTCAGTTTTCTCACTTATAATAAGAAGGGAATGGATGAGATGATCTCTATTTTTATTTGCCACTTCCACAATTCTGTGAACCAAAGATCACCTTCCATAAAATATGGATAAGATTAAAAATGCTTCCCCTAAGGCAGGGACAGCATTAGTCACTGTCGTTATTCAACGAGAAGTTGACTCATTGTGGTGAAACCATATAAATCTTTGTCAGTGGCTTTGGTGCAAGAGTTACCCAAATCCACTTTCATCTCAGACAATACATTAACATGAATAGCCAGACAGTAAACAGAACCTGGACAATTCTCTCCTTTTTAGGCTTATTCACTCATGAAGAGATTTATATAGCACAATATTTTTCTTCACATAAGCTGTTTTTGTTGTGGTGATAAAAATAAGAGACGAGGAGATGAAGCAGTAATCTAACACTTTAGTGGAATACACTTTTCTCCAAATCAGTGAGAAATCTTTATTACGAGTATTCTCTTCTGGTATGAATAAAAGCTGATCAATATGTAAACATTGAGATTTCTTTTCATAAATTGTGGATTTTGCAGAAATAATTGGTATACGCCTAAGTAGTATTTGTTACTCTAGCTCGTAATTACTCCATTTATTTCCCCATTCTCTCTTCATCAGTTTGATCATTTCTTTTCTCTTTTGAGGCCCCCAAATACAGAAAGAGTTACAGTAAGTTTGTGAAAACAGCTTTACATGAGGGAATGATTATATTTTTAATCACCAGCAAAGAACTAAACAAAACCTTGAGGCCTAGAAGAGCCACCACACATCACTAATTCAGTGTCTATTTGCCGGTCAATTATTTCCTAAAATTGAGAGTGATCTTTACTTTAAAGTTTTGTCATCTCCTTGACTCTTCTTTAAACACAAGGAACTCTCCATCTTTATACTGATTCCAAATATATCACAAAGTTAATTACCATCAAACAATTCTATACCCAATGATTGATATGTGCCCTTTAAGCCTAGATGTCACAGTGGCTTCATGTCTTCCTCACTCCTGAAAAATCTAAATCGTGAAAGGCTGGCTGGTGATAGAAAAAAAGGAAGATGGTATGTGGCTATGTTGGAATCAGCCTGCGTGGCCAGTTTTTTGTCTCTCATGATTTGTGAGTTTTCTATGAACCAGAAACAGGCTCCTTTGCAAAGACTGAGAGCTGAAATAGGGGTCATCTTAGATACCGTCCAAGAAGATTCTGCAAAAGAGGTGAAAATATTTTAGCAGAAAGAAGTTAAAAATATACTGTGGGATGCCAAGAAGCATAAGAGGCAGTTAGGGATTAGCTGAGAGGATGCATTTACTCACGTCAAGGAAACCATAGGTGGGAGTTCCCTGTTGATGAGGTGTCTTTATATAGGTTACCCTGAGAAACAGAGCCTGAGGCAAGGGTTTGCATACAGGTAGCTTAGCTTTGAAAGTGAATGAAAAGAAGAGTGTGGAATAGGCAAGAAAGAACAAGGAAGGTGGAAAGCCTGCACATATGTATGTTATTGAGCTGGATTATGGGCAACTGGGGCTCAAGCCCACCATGACCTCCTGGGGTATAATGTGCCTCAGAATTGTCCACACAAGGGACAGAAAAAAGAGCATTTATCTATGGGGCATAAACTCCGTCACTCTTGCACATGAATTTCAAGTGGGTTCTCAGAGGTGTCCTACACAGCAGCATCAGAAAATCTTCAGTGTAGAAAGCAAGACACACACGGTGCACCAGAGGTGAGATGGCACCAGGTTACACCTGCACTTTGTGCTTGCCACAACCATGACTGAAACAAAAGGTACTTGAGTCAAGCAGATGTGAGAGAAGGCACAAGAGGTGTCTGATACATGGGGTGTCTCCAAAGAGTCTGAAAAAACATCAATCAAAGGGGTCAGCTTGAAATTTGACAAACTCAAAGAATGTGAAAACCAGATTATCACACCAGTATTTGTCAAGTTAGAAATTGTCTGCTGCTTTCCTCTTAGCCCTCCCCTCTCCCTACAATCCTGGTCATTGTTACACTGGGCTGGAGATATTAAATTACAAATGTGTGTCTATATTTTGTGATATGGAGAGACCGGAGGGCATTTGATTATCTAAGATGACTAAAAAAGTCTTGGGGCTTGCCCTAGATTTCATGTCAGGGCAAAGCAAAAGCTGGCCCTACAGAATACATTTAAAAGGAGAGTAGATAAAAATTAGTTGTATGATTACACCCAACATGATATGTTTGTTCAACATAACAGTTGCTTATGTAAGAAAGTTTTGTT
Organism: Equus quagga; assembly: GCF_021613505.1. Lineage (NCBI taxonomy): Eukaryota > Metazoa > Chordata > Mammalia > Perissodactyla > Equidae > Equus > Equus quagga. Next base: position 162,476,766 of record NC_060267.1, read on the forward strand.
TTTGGACTAGCTATCACTTTTAAGTTGAAGTATATACCTCTGTGGAATGCCCGCCTTTTTGTGGAGGGTAAATAGGAGGAGGGAGAAGAAGCCTTGTATTTTACGGAGTTGTTTCAGCATGATGAGCACTTGGGGATTTTCAAACATGTGGCTCCATGCTGCTATGGACAGTACCATTCCAATGTGTGAAAACTGTTCCCATACAGCCTCATATAGCTCTAGGATGCACAATTCCAGAGGCTGCCATTCAGGAGTAAAATATTAGGAATGAAAACGCTAGGAACATTTGCCACCACCCTTCAATCTTTATACTGACTATGCCTTATATCCTGCTTACAGCATTGACCATCAAACTCTAAGCCTCCATGGCCATTCATCACCATCCAGCCTCTCCTCCCTGTGTGGCTGCAGACAAGCCCTAACCTAGCCCCACCCCACATAACTTTCCCCCTTTCCAGTCCCTTCCACTGGTGCCATCTGAAAGTCGAGATAGGGGGTCAGCTAATGCCAAGCATTCTCTTTTCCTGACCATCCTTGAATCCTCCCTTTCCTTTATCCTTCATGTCCAATCCATCAGCAAGTTGTTACAGATCTGCCTCTAAAAAATATAGCTTGTAGACATATATATGTCTCTATTTTATCTAGCGTCCAAGTCTCTGCTTTTTTCCTGCTCCCCCCCCCCCGATACCCATTTATCCTTCTATAGTCCTCTGAGCTCCCTATTACTGCTTCCAAATTATTTCTTCTCCTATTTTCTACAAACAAAAACAAAAACACAGATTCCTTTGAGGCTCTTACCATTTGGCTATTCTATTCTCTTCCCCATGGTTTCTGTTATCTCAGTCACTTCCTCTAATTCATGGAACACACATGAGGCCCCCTGCTTGGGGTTCCCCAACACATCCACAATGTTCATCATTTTTCATGACTTCAGTATCTCAGTTAGTGAGACTAGCTTCTCAGTTCCTTGAGCTCCCCACTTCAGCTCCTTCTTGACCACCTTGGCTATAGTCATATCCTATATCTTCTTATCTCTAAAAGTTTCTCCAGCTCTGATACTGAAATTTTCTATTGTCAAACTCGTATTTTTCCTGCTCACTTACTCTAGTTCCTGATCTGCAGTTCTTTCACCACATTGAGCCCCCCAAGAGATTAACCCCACCAACCATTTACCTCTGTCCAGAATCTATGGTGCCACTTTAAAATTAATCCTCACTCTGCTCACAAATGTTGCTAGAGAACATAACCAAATTGATTTTCACTTTAAATTAATGATCTCAAAAGCCAAATAGGCATTTACAACCATATTGTTATGTTTCCTTATTAAGCTCACTTTGCCATGATGGCAGCTCTGCTGGAACTAACATAGCTAAGCTGCAGTAGCTGTGTTTCTCAGAATGCCCTTCCCTGTACGGTAGCACGGTACAGTTGACCATGAGAAATGTGCGTGAGATTTGGAAGGCAAAAGCGAAGCAGCAGCTATTAGGTCTAAAAGTCGGTGAAGAGATTCAGGCACAGTTACTGTTCATTTACAATGCCTTTGGACTCCTGGCTCATCTTGTTGGCTCACATGACCCGCAGCTCATCAATCACCAGAACCACATCTCCTCTGGGTTTCAGCAGATCTCTTCCTTATGCTTCTCTGAGTCCCAGGCCAGGTGCTTACGTAACTCTGGGTTGTGGGGCACAAGCTTCTCCTAGAGGAGAACCCCTTCGTCATCGAGGTTGGAGGTGGTGAGAGACAGATGAAGGTTTCAGCTTGTCCACATGGGTTCTGGTTTGTTCTCATACATTCCAGTTTGTCTTTGCTCTTTCCCTCTTTAAGTCCAGTTTTCTAGCTTTCTTTCCTAACTTACCGTCCCTGTTGACCTAGAATGATTTCAGGTAGAATACCAGATGCAAAAACTACAGCCTTGTGGGGACTTCTCTACCAGCTCCCGCAATTGTGTAAGGTCTAACCACTATAACAAGTCCCTTATTTTATACCACCTATAGTAGTTCTGCCTTTTTAATTTAACCCTAACTGATAAAAGCATTCTCTACCATTAGTCAATGAGCATTCTTCATGTTTCATTGCAAAAACAGAAGCCATCAGGGAGGAAAACACCTTCATCTTCTATCACTACATCCACAAATCATAGCAGAGGAGTTACCTCTATTCCCCTCAAAGGCTGATCCTCCAAACTCCAACCCTTCTCATCTTCTTTCTTTTGATTCCTCCTACATCAACTGTCTTTTCGTTTCTACTGGATCACTTCAATAAGCTCCAGTACCTCTTATCTTTAGTAAATCTTTTCTTGACCTCACATCCTCAGCCATACCCACATTTCCCTGACTCCTTCATAGGAAAGCTTCTCAAAAAGCTTTCCCTACTTCTTTCTGTTCTTGCTGCTCTTGAACCCACTCCAAAGTCGCTTCATTTCTCCTGAAACTGATCTTGAAAGGTCACCAACAATCTTTAAGTTGCTAAATCCAATGGATATTTTTTTGTTCTTGCTCACTAAAATATGAAGCTGTATTCTGCTGAGTTGACCACTCCATCCATTTTGAAAAACTCTTCTGTGGCATAACATTTTCATGTTTTTTCTCCCACTTAAAATCTCAGTAAGTGAGTCTAGCAAATGCTCCTTCTCCGTTTCATTTCTGGCTCCTCTGCCTCTAGGCCACCATTAACTGTTGGAGTTCCACAGAGCTTAGTCCTGGGCCCTCTTCTATATTTATAATCCTTCCCTAGGTGAGCTCAACCACTCTCTCATGTCATTAATATATTATCTACTCCTCAATTTTCTCTCCTTACCAAACTTTTCCTCTACACTGAAGACTCATGTATCCCAATTTTCTACTTGACATTTCCCCTGGATGTCTCATCGGAACTCTTGATCTTCCCCCGTAAACCAGGTACTCCCCAAATCTTCCCTATCTCAGCAATGACATTAACTGCCCCTCCAATTACTAAAGTAAGAAACCTGGAAGCCATTATTAAATATAATATACTACTTTAAAATGTAAAGCAGGTCATGTCCTTCCCCTAATAGCCCTCAATTGCTTCTCACTGATCTTAGAATAAAATCTAAACTCTCACATAATCAAAGGCCCACATAATCTGGTCTCTGCCTACTTCACCTTGGGCTCTTCTCCCCCTCAGCACAGCATTCTCTTAGGTTCAAGAACATATTTCCAGCTTAAATATCACCTACTCAGAGACCGGGATGTCCCTGGTCACCCATTCTCAGTAAGTCCTGACTTTTCTTTGTTACATCATCTTGGTCATTTCCTTCCTAGACTTATAAAAATTCTGTACTTATTTCATGTAAGTTTATTTTAAATTCATTTGTTAATTTGTTTATTCTCAGTCCTACTCATTAGAATGTAAGCCCCATGAAGACAGGGATTGTGCTGTAGCTGTGCACCTTGCATAGGGTCAGCATCTCGTCAACACAATAAATATTGAGTTAAAGAATGGATGACAACAGATGTCTTTTTTGAGGGGAGTGGGGTTTCTTGGAGAATTTAAAATGCCTTTTGAATTTTCATAATGGATCTACAGTAAGAGTTATCACCTAAACACAGAATCCTTTCTTATGGGAACATCTCAGAGGGCTAATTCTTTGTATAACATGTTCATACACATTTAAAATTGTAAATCAGCTTAGTCTTTCATCACAAATGACCAACACTTCCCTCACTGAAGAATTAAGGATCATAAGTCCATTTAGAAATTTTTCCCAGTACATGAATTTTTTCCCCCCCCTTAAGAGTGGGAAGTCTTCAGTATCACGGTCCACTCATAGACCAGGGCAGCCATTGAGAGGTAATTTTTCTCTTTTGCAATACATCATCTTTGTAAGATTTTGTTTGTGTGTCTATTTGTTTTAAATTTGGTGATGCACTTAATCTTTAATTTATTAGACGAGGGAAGAATGCCAAATCATAGTCTGCTAGTTTTAGTCCATGCTATTAGGTTTTCAGCCAGCCAATGGTGCGGTCAACCATGTACCTCAACTGATACATTTCAGTTCCTTTCTCATCTTTAAAAAGTTAAGAAACGGCTTGTATGACTTTAATAGATGCAAAGAATAGTTTGGTTTACATTTGACCACAGAGTTTAAGTATCATCATTCCCTGGTAGATTTCATCTGATTTTTCCTTTTTTAAAAAATCAACAGATAATTTTTGAGGCCTTTGGCAGACAAAACAAATAGTATCAAGTTTTACTGTAATATTCCATTAAAATATTGTCACTATTTCCCCCCCAAATAAATTTGGGAATATGAAATTCAGTTTAAGTTGCCTTATTTAAAAAATAAATACATCTTACCTTTTAGCAAAGGAAGTCTTTCGTCTCTTCAAAGAGTTTGCACACCTAATTTTATAATTCTTTGCTTGGCCGTACAAGAGCTGAGTCATTATGATACATGTATTTTTAGAAATCTGACCAAAAACATTTATTTGACCACCTGTATTGTCATTCTAAAGGGAGATGGAGAATGTACTAATGGAAAGAGGAGAGATTAGGAAAAATTGGGAACAGACCAGAAGAGAGAATAATAGGAGGCAAATAGGAACTTTTAAATCTGGAAAAAATGCTTCAAATCTTTGGCTTTAAAAATGATAGAAATTTTTTCAGTAACCTTTGTGGCGTTTGTGGCATGCTGACATTGGTTTGCCAGCATATAAATTTACGTTCAGTGCCAATTGTTTTTTATTGAGATCATAATAGTTTATAACATTTTGAAATTTCCGTCATACATTATGATTTGTCAGTCACCATATATATGTACCCCTTTACCCCTATGTCCAACCCATCCCCTTCCCCTCTAGTAACCACTAATCTGCTCTTTGTCCATGTGTTTGTTTATCTTCTATATGAGTGAAATCATACGGTGTTTGTCTTTCTCTTTCTGGCTTATTTTGCTTAACATAATACCCTCAAGGTCCATCCATGTTGTTGCAAATGGGATGATTTTGTCTTTTTATGGCTGAGTAGTATTCCATTGTATATATATACCACATCTCCTTTAGCCGTTCATCAGTCAGTGGGCACTTGGGTTGCTTCCACGTCTTGGCTATTGTGAATAATGCTGTCATGAACATAAGGGTTCATAAGTCTCTTTGAGTTGTTGATTTCAGGTTCTTTGGATAAATACCCAGTAGTGGGATAGCTGGGTCATATGATATTTCTATTTTTAATTTTTTGAGAAATCTCCATACTGTTTTCCATAGTGGCTGCACCAGTTTGCATTCCCACCAGCAGTGCACGAGGGTTCCCTTTTCTCCATATCCTCTCCAACATTTGTTGGGGTTTTTTTTTTTTCTGAGGAAGATTAGTCCTGAGCTAACATCTGTGCCCATCGTCCTCTATTTTATATGTGGGATGCCTGCTACAGAATGGCCTGCCAAGCAGCGCGTAGGGCCGCATCCGGGATCGAACCTGAGAACCCCGGGCTGCTGAAGGGGAATGTGCAAACTTAACCACTTCGCCACTGGGCCCGCCCCCAACATTCGTTGTTTTTTGCCTTGGTAATTATATCGTTGCCAATTTTTAAGTTGGGACCTCAATTCAAACCTCTTAGACTAGGAATTTCATGAACTTGACTTAATCAATACGATGCATTTTTCAATAACTTTCAACCAAGTGAAATATTTACCTGAAATCCACTTACAATGACAATGAAGATCTTCAAAATCACTTTCCAGATTAGTAAACTGAACCACCCATTGAAATTAATAGATATTATTATAACCTTTAGTAGCACACCAAATTTTACCTGGATGCAGAAATCCTCTGAAAATTATCATTGTGCTATCATTGTCAATTGCTAAGTCAAATTAGATCAGATTTAACTTTTTCCAGTTTAAAAAAGGAGAAGAGGAATTATTAGCAGCAGTAGTAGCAGTATTCCTGAACAGACAAAAAAAAAAAAATCATTGAAGAAAATGACCCCCAAAACTACCTACATAAGAGTTTTCAGGCCTAACTAATAATATAGGCGATTTTTTCCAAGCTTCCAAGTAATTCATAATTTCTAGATTGTATAAATGCTCCAGAACATGAAAAAAGTTGGAAGTTGCCAAATTTATTTTAAAGCATACCAAAATCCTGCCACCGAAACTCAGTAAGATATCTAACGCAAAAATAGTCAATTCAACTTCACCAATGAAAGTACTACAATAATGTCCCAAATAAAAAATCCACCTAAATCATGTGTAGCAATTCACTACACATAAAAATAATAATATTCCATGAACAAATGAGGTTTATTTCGGAAATACAAAGACAGTTGAATATGTGGAATTTTATTAATGTGAGACATAATGACAACAGAGCAAAGAGAAAAGATATTCCTCAGACGCCAAAAAAAAATTTGATCAAATTTACAGGTTCTTGGTAAATGTTACATCCTTATCATGAGAGAGAAAAATCTGTCAAGTAATAGAGGTTTACCTATAATTAAGTATACAAAACTAGATGTTAAGAAAAAAATGATAAACTAAATTGGAATGTGGGTAGAACCTAAGGCAAGACGTGACAATATTCTGAAGATATGAGATATATTTAAAAAGAAATAAAACAGAGTGTTGAAGATAAAGGGATGCCCTACTTGTTGGGTTTAAAATGGGCTACCTGCGAAGAAAAATTCAAATTAATAGGGTCTTAAACACACAAGGTTTCATTTTCTCATGAGCATGGTACACAGGGCTGGTACAGCCATTCCACCAATTAATCAAGGACCCAGGTTCCTTCCATCTTACTCTCGTCAGGATGATCTAAGATGGCTGTTGGAGCCCAGTCATTATGTTCACATTGCGGACAGCAGGAAGAACAAATGGGAAGAAGTGGCAAGTCTTCTCTCTTTAAGAACACATCTGTGAAACTTTCATCAAGAAGTGATATCTACTTCTCACTTTGAATCTAGGCTGGCATTGTGACTTGTTTTGGCCAATAGAATGCAGCTGATATAATATTATGCAACTTCTGAGATGTGATCTTAACAGGCCTTGTAACTTCCATTTTTATCCTCTTGGAATCCTGTGACTGCCACCCTCTGAAGAAGCCCAGTCTACCCCTACTGGAGGATAAGAGACCATGTAGAGTACTGAGGCTACCCAGCTGACAGCTAGCCCAACTGCCAGACATGTGAGCAAGGCCATCTTGAATTTTCCAACCAAGGCCATCTTGGATTTTCCAGCCATCCAGCTGATGCAGCCCAATGAATAAGCCCAGGTAAAACTAGCAGTGGAACCAGTAAGCCAACCCACAGAATGAGAAATAATAAATAATATTTTTTAAGACCCTAGGTTTGGGGTGAATTGTTACACAGCAATAGATAACTGAAACAATTGCTTATATCTAGGGAAGCTGGGTGGATAGGGGACAAAGGTGAGACATAGTTTTACTTCTCACCTCAAGCCTTTTTATAGTTTTTGACTTTTAAACCATTTTCATATATTATCACTTAAAAATAATTTTTTAATTAAAAAGTAAATCATCGGGGGCTGGCCCGGTGGTGTAGTGGTTTAAGTTTGCACACTCCATTTCAGCATCCCAGGGTTCACAGGTTCAGATCCCAGGTGTGGACCTACACACCGCTTGTCAAACCATGCTGTGGCAGCGTCCCACGTACAAAGTAGAAGATTGGCACAGATGTTAGCTCAGGGTCAATCTTCCTCAAGCGAAAAAAAGGCAAAGATTGGGAAAAGATGTTACCCCAGGACCCATCTGCCTCACAAAATCAATCAATCAGGTATTTTGCAAAGCAACAAGAAGGAGATACAAAAGTTCCCTTATGAAATTTTTAAAATTATGCATGTTTATGTCAAAGTAACCAGTGAATTACAGACTCAAAGATTTGTGCATTTAGAGTGAATTATTTTATAATAAGAAAAAATGTATTTTATAAATAATAAGCAAATATTTAATCCTACATATGAACTATGCCAATACATTGAAAGTGATTCAATTGAATTTAATAAAATGGGGAAATAATTTGTTTTATCCAACAACCTTTTAAAAAAGTACATATGACACCAGATAAGGAGTTTAATTGAAATGTTTACCCATTTTACCAGACAGTTATGGCATCCTGAAAGGGTCGCCAACACGTACATTTATGGCTTTAGTGCATGGCTGTATATTCATGTCTATATCCATATATTTATGCTATACACACATACTAAACATATGTGGAAATTTTGACTTATAGAGAATTTATAAAACAATTTTACTGCTGAGTCATTGTTGAATCATGCTTATTAGGTTTAAGCCATATGTTAGTTACCTTAAGTCAAGAACGAGGCAGGAATCAATCCTTGGCAAGAAGACTTACACTTTTCTAACATCAATGGACACTTACTCAATAACCACTCTCTTCTTTGTCCTTGCTGACAGAATCCTAGATCTGTTCAGATATTGGATAACCTGGTGCTTTGTTAAGGGTCCAGCCCCAGCCCCAAGAGGTAAATACTCATTAATCTAAGATAATCATGGTAATTTTATTCCCATCACCAGTTCTGGGTTTCAGAATAAGCACTTCATGAAAATTTTGGCCAGAGACATGAGTGATATCTACTAGGGGAGCTTCTGAGAAAGGTTTTCTTCTTCTTAAAGATGGACCCAGTGAAGGGCCATTCTCTCTTCCCCTCTTCCAGCCTTTTGACATTGTCACCTATCATGGTGGCAACCATCTTGTGACCACATGAAGTGTAGCTGATATACTGAGGATGAAGCTATGGAAAGAGGGAAGGAAGCTAGGCCCTTGATGACATTATTAAGCCATTGAATTATTCAGGCTGGAACTTTTCTACCTCCGGATTTCTCACTAATTGAGAGAATATGTTTTCCTTATGGTTTAAGTCACATTGGGTTAGATCTTCTGTTACATGCTACTGAGAGAACTCTGATATAGCCTCTAACAACACCTATCCCCCACGTAACAACTTCAACTTTTTGCCAAGTCTCACTGCTATATGAAGGTATTTAAATAAAACAACACTTTTATTAATTTTAATGAGAAAATTAGGATGCCTTCCATTCCAACCCAAGATATCTGAATAATATCACAGATTGAAAAATCTATCAATCGAACAATGAAAACAAGACCATGTGAGTAATAAGCAAGATGATAATAAATAAATATAGTCTGTACATAAAATGTAAGATGATAAAGATTTATTGTACTCATCAAAAGTGATGATTAGTGTTGGTTGCTGGGAAAGGGATGAAAGAGTGTTGCAGATAGAGTCTCTTTCCAGGGAGAGAGATTCTGAAACAGAGATCAGCATGGCAAAAGTTTAAGGAGAGATCTCAGGATCAATACACCATGGAAGGGAAGGAAAGAAAGTAACATTGGGCAGAGTGATCTCAACAAGTTCTTCAGCCAACTCCACTGGGAACTCTGGAGTTGGGATGGCCCTTCCAAATTGCCCAGAATTGGAATGAAGGGGTCCAGATTTTATATCCCCTCTTTGACCAGTCATTGGGTTGAGGCTGCCCCTGGGAATGTGGCAATATGCTGGTCAAGGTAATTTTCTTCAACTTAGGGCTATTCCCAGAGAGGCTTACATGTTGAGGGCTATCAGTAGATGGCACCCCTGAATACTGGGTAATAATCCTTCAGTACTAAAGAGAAACCTAGTCTGTACATCAGAGCATCCACTACAGAGTGGAGTCTTTTTTGGAAGGTGGTAGAAAGTCAGAAGACTGACTTTCATGTACACCTTCCATATCAGAATCACATAGCCTTGTCTTGATGATAATTTTTTTCTTTGAAAATTTGACCAGAAAAGGGTAAAGCTTTGAAACACATGGAAATAGCATCATAGAAAATGCTACATCTTCCTCCCTTTCACTTGGTTTACATACACAATGCAAAACTTGGGGTTCATCCAAATACGGCATAAAATTAAAATTTGTTCCACATGCTATTCTTTGACTAGAAACTTCTGTTGAGTAATTAGTATGTCTTTGCCTGAAACAATAATGTCAAAACATCACTTCTCATAGCGTGTTTATCTAGTGGGTTTTGGGGTTAAAAGTCGTTGTACAAAAAAAGAAGAAGTTGTTTGATAGTATAAGTTTTCAGGCATTGTAGTGAAAATTCATTAACTGGACAGTTACATGTGGTAGCTTGGTATATAATAGATTGTAACCACACATCCACAAATTATGCCTTCCAATTTTAAGATAATTAAATTTTCTTAAATTTTCTATAGCTATGCGTAAATCATCATTTACTTCCATGTTGATGGTGTTGAAAGTACGGAGGAGAGCACTCCCTTAGAAATAGTCACTTTAGTTGACCATTTAAAAAGTTGTCATTCTGTGGGATTTTTAAGCAACGAAGACACATTCAATATAACATAATTAGATTTAATCTCTGTCAAGTCCAACATCTTCAGATTACGTTATCTTGATACTGAACATTATAAACCCCCAGATTATCCAAAAAGAGGACCATGCAAATCCAACAAAAGGATGGAATTAAAAAAAAAAAAAGTCATTCATCTAACCACAAATATCTGTCTTCTGGTATCATAGACTCAAGTTCTGGGTGACCCACTTACCCAAAATGCTTCCCAGAAGCAGAGTCTGCTGGTGACCCACTCCACTTGGCATGGATCAAATGGCAACTATCCTGCAGAAAGGGCCGACTGAGACAAGAATATGAAGACCAGAGTCTACACACCCAGATTATAAAGAGACAATGTTGGAAAGAGAGAGTTTAAAAGACAGTCCTGTACCCAAAAGGTCCTATATCCCTTTCACAAGATTTAGTCCAGCTCGTTATGGAAGCAACCTCCAGCAGCTAATTGGTATTGCAGTGCTTCTGAGCTGTGACCTAAAAAAAGGGGGAGACGTGAAAGCCAAATAAAGTGACATAAAGAAATTCCCATCCGGTCCTAGGGTTGTCTGGCGGGCTGTTTCTATACTGTATGTACATAAACAGCTCTTCTTGGGTGGTGGTTTAATGTCGCTGTACCTTCACTTGCAATTACACTGAATGGAGCCGCAACAAATCTTTGTAATGCCAATCTCATCTTTCCACCTCATTGACAGCTCAGGAAATGCATCTGAAATTCATAGTAGCCTCATAGCCTATGGCAAGAGAAATCCATGCTGCTAAAATTTTATTTTAGAATTCAAGCTGGTTTTCCTCAGTTTAGGATGCTCCGTTTTTTAATCTTTTGCTGCCTACCACACTGTATCAAAATAACCAGCCAATATTGTTCAACTGTCAGGGGCCTCAGCTGCCTCTGAATTTTATCAGTACAAATAAATACTGGAACATGTTAAAAATAATCCCAATAGATGGGAGCTCACATTAATAGAATTAAAAGCGGGGGGAGAATGTGTATAAACTTTGACTTGACTGCCCCCCTCCTTTCTTTTACTGACTTAAAAAAAAAGGGGGTTGAATGGATATTCAGACTGATTTAATGTTTAGGCTGATAGGGATGCTAGGCTGGGTCCCAAATTTGTGCAATGTTCAAGGGGAGAGAGATTTTAAAATCCCAGAAAAAGAGATATTTCCAAATTAATGGCATTGCCCGAATGCCTTGGCTCCCTGCACCCCACCAGGAAGGTTTATTATTTTCTGGTAAAATGTTGCTCGGATGGGGAGTGGTAGTCAGCGATGCGTCAGAGCTGCTCTTTGAACACATTAAAAAGCTGAATGCACAACAAAGAACAGATGTTCCAGCATGCCTTATTTATGCACCCATCAGCAATCTTCCAGTGACCACAAAACACTGCCTTTTTTTTTTCTCCTCCTCTCCATAATATTATTTTCTGATAAACTAACCCTCTTTATTAATTTATTTATTTTTGACCCCAGCTGAACTCCTGGGTAATTGTCTATGTGTGTGTGTGTGCACAAGTGTGCATTTGTGTGTGTGTGTTATTTGAAAGTCTGCCTCCATCAAAGCTGAATTCTATTGAACTGTGGAACAGGTGTGGATTCTGCAATTAGATCACATTTCAGAGAGAGAGACAGTGAGGGTAATAATGGCGGTGAATTCTTCACAGTCGAATGCAGCACCATAGCGACCAGCAACAATGAAGGAGAAGAGGTATTAGTATTAGGGGTGATTATTTTTAGTTTATGGGATCCTCTGATTGAATACGGCCATAAGGCACTGTGAACGTGTGTTTGGGGCTCACCAGCTGTAAGGCAAACTTGTTTTACTGGCACTTATCTGAAATGCCTCACTCACCCACCCTCTCTGCTCACAATTGGAATGGAAGTAGCGATTAGGAAGTGAGATATAATGCAGATTAAACGTTATGATGGACCAAGATCCTGTTGGGTTATTAAAACCCATTTGCTTTCACTCATTTTAAAGGCATAGCACCTTTATTTAAACCTCCAGTTCTAGATCTCTGAGCTTTAAAAGGTGGGAGGTAGAGGAGTGAGGGGGAGGGTAGAGGAGAAAAATAATTTAGAATCTAAAGAGAAGCAGGAAATTTCTTCTTCCTACACAAGAAAGCTGCAATTTTTTCAGTGAGTGAATCTAATCTGTGACCTCAATTTGAGCTTTGGAAAAACGTGATACATTAATACTGAATATAATACTCACCCCCACAAATTGATTTAATAGACCAAAAATAAATAGTGGAAGCAATTCTCACAACAATATTTGGTTAATTTTGGAACTTCCGATTCTAACTGGTATTTCCTTAATCTGTTTTCCGTATTTTCCATGAAGTAGGAAATATTTGGTACCAAACCCAGTGGTGTAAAATCAGCCCTTGGGAGAGTTCCAGCTGTTCCCTGAGGCTTCTCGGAATGGTGCTGTGGGCTGGCTGGCAGCAGCTGCTGTCCCTGAAAGAATAAAGGAAGCCAGACAACAGAGGGAAGGGTTTGCACAAAATGAAGTCGCGGGCATCCTATGGACACATTAGGAATCTGGGCTCAGAAGGAAGAGATGTGAGTAGCATGATAGGATACAGATCGCTCCATCGGTGGGCCTGGGGGCTCGGCATGAGAACCACTGCTCTTTGAACGGTGGTCTTTAACCCTAGATGGCCAAGGTCAAGGCTCAGCACCGTAGCAGACCAGATCACAGCCAACTATTGCCAAGGGCAGAATTCTTTTTCTGGCACCAAAATGAACTCTTCAGATGAAACACCTGAGGGATAGGAAATGGTTCTGTTGTCCACAATGCTACCTCATATTGAGAAATCTGTTACCAGAACAAAATTTTCTATTTTGTAGGTGGCCTCACTAAGATATCTGGTAGAAAGCCACATTTTCTGGCTAAGAAACAGTAAAGTGAAAGTGATGGCAGACATGAATATCAATTTTAAAAATGCGTTTTTTCTGTTACTATCTAACTCATTAATTCTCCAGCCAAAACTTATTATTTCTCTCTTAACTTGGCAAAATAGTTCCCATATTATTAATCATCTGAATTTAGACACACGACCTTGACGTTGGGTCAATTGCTTCACCTCTTTGGTCTAGGTTTCTGTGAAATGAGGGTGAAACTGGAGATGCAGTTTATGAACACTAGCAGTAGAATCGCTTTTAGGAGCAAAATGTTAGCTAAGAATTGGAGCTGCTATATTCCAAAATGGGAGGGGGTCTCCCACTCACCTCTCACTCCACTTTATGGGGTTTAAGCTGCCTTTACTAAATTCCAAGACTGCTCAGAACTGGGTATAAAATGTCTGAAATAGATGTCACTGAACATCTCTTCCAACAGAAATTGTGCTTCAATATTTGAGTTTTCCCCAAAGTATCCCCAGAGATGGAGTGAGTGGGTTAGCCGTGAGGAGCGGTGATGCCAGCGATCTCGCACAGCAATGCCTAAGATGGTGCTGCAGCTTCTACAAGCTCCAGTGAACAGTCTCAGCTGTGAGGAGATTTTTGTCTCCAAGAGGTCAGGCACCCAATTTGACAGCCCTTTTCCCCAATATTATTTGAAGCAAATGTGCTAGGTGTCCTGAAGACGCAAGTTTTTGTTTCATTTCTTTCTTTCTAACTGGCAGCAGAATAGAAGTTTTCAATGGGGTCTGACCTTTTCATTTGTCTTGGCTATCATTTATCATCAGTCATTTTAATAACCATATTGAGAGCCTAAAGATTAGAGGGGTTTTTGTATAGTGTTAATTTTATAGTTTTTCTCATCCCAGCCCCAGGCAGCTTCTCCAGTTCCACTCTGGTCTTGCCCAATCACCATACTGAGTGTTTACCTTTAAACATTTGAATATACCTTCTTATAATTTCTTTTGTTTTGCAAACAACCTTTTAACAAAACCAGAATGGAACATAGACAAATCTTTCCCGTATTGGCTCTGTAACAGTGTCTTTCTTAGCTGAAGCAATGGGAGAGAAATGGCAGTATTACTTATTGTTATTGACACGGCGACGACTCCTTTGCAGATGTTACAATGTCAATGTTTTGCAGCAAATTTGCATTGTAGTTTTAACATGCATTGATACACCTTGCCATTTAGTCATTTGAGAGAACACTGACAAGAGGCACAGGAGCCCTGTGTTGGCAGAAAGTAGGAGATGCTGCCTGCAAGCTGTGACAATGGAGAAGTCAGATCATAAAATTCTGATTGAAGGCTTGACATCACGGGACCAAGTGATCCAAACAAGATGTAAATCATAGCCTCTGAAACAGAAGAAGTCATCAGCTCTCTGGTATGCAGTGTAGCAACAAATCAGTAATGGAATTAGCTTGGAATCATGTATTTTTTGCCCAGTAGAGACAGTTGGACTTAGAATCGAGTAAGCGGTTTGTTTGAAAAGCGAAAAGAAATCATTTAAAACATTTTTTCTTCTAAATTTTACTAAACCTACCCATCCTTCCAAAAGACCAAAGACATACTGATAAAGTAAAATTCAAATTATGCTTCCGATGCCAATTTAATACATAACAAAGTAAACGGTTCACTACAGGCAAACATCTTTCAAATGGATCCAAACTGGAATTTCTGAAGTTTGCTCTTGCTGCTACGCTTCATTCCCCTCAAGCCTGGGAGAGACCTTTAGCTTCAACATGTTTTGCCTTGGGCCAAATACAGTAAATCCAACCTAAATACAAGGTGTTGATTAAATATAAGGTATCAATTAAATACAAGGTATCAAGCAAATGTTATTACGCGCTGACCCAAATTTATTAAATCTGAGTAAGTCATTTCATTCATACACACCGAGAAGAAATCAACAAAACAAGTGACTAAGGCATTTGGTCAAAGAGTAAATTTTTTCTCTGGCTTGTAGCCTGTTTAACAAATTATATTGGTGACCCTCATAGCAGAATGCTGACCACATGGGTCATGAGTGCTGACAGCCGTCACTCCAACCCTTATTTCCAATCACTGACAATATAGTTGCTAAAGAGTTATTTTTCTCTTAAAATATATGTAGAGGAAAAATGAGAAATTTCTATATTAATGACATGATAATGACATTGTGAAAATAAAATGGTGATGACATATCCACTGTGGGAATAATATGTCCTCAGGCTAACAAAAGCAGCTTACCTGTTTAACTTATTAGAGTATTTTATAAACGTATTTGAAATGAGCAACTCAGTTCATCCTGAAATAAAACAATGCTACATTTTCTTTTATGTACATGAAGAGAGAAGATGCTAATTGCTCACCTACAACCCACCTCAAAAACTGATGGAAATACATCTACAATAAAATTAGAATAATATCATTTCCAGTACCTGCATGATAGTCATTCTGGTGAGTCATCCCAAAAGACTTTTTAAAAGAAAATAGAGTTCTGATTCTATGCTTGCCATTCATTTACTACAGAGTTGGGCAACCACTTGGTTCATCAGCTCCCTTCCATCAAAGAGTCAAGACCAATTATTTGAGTGGAGTGTAAAGTGGATAGGTGTGAGTTAAAGAACTTTGGAATTGCAGAGATAAAAGGTTTTCTCTCATGGAATGCCATTATTATTAATATTATTGGCATCATCATTATTTATGCTCCCAGCACACGTATTGTGAAAATGTGTTATTCGCGTAACTGCTATGCCCTCACCATGTCATTTGCAAAATCACCATGTTCTTCTCACAGAAATGTCACTGAAATGTCATTTTTACAATAGCTGCATTATGAATCTGCTATAACTTGAATTGCTTTACAATGAAAATGCAATTTCTTAGCAATTAAAATTATTCCACCCACCCCAGTCAAATAATAGAAAATCGCCTCCCTGTCCAATGTTGCTTATGGTGCACTGTAGAATACTGCAAATTGAACAGAGTACTGCTTCTCACATTCCAAGGAAGGACTATGGCTTTGCCATACCAGTGGTTGCATTATACCACGTGTGATTATCTGTTAAACCTGATCCAAACTAGTGTAACATATTACTAAAACTCTTACAAGATTGGAAGATTGCACTCACTCAGTCATGTTCTTCTTAAGTTCACCCGGGACCCACCACATCTAAGTTTGCAGGTATAACAACACTAGAGTAAGATGTAAGAAACTAACATCAGTTTTCATTATGGGAAGAAATTCTTCTTAAAAATGCAAGTCATTATCATTAGGTCTACTTAAATCCCCTTCTGGTATGAATTGAAAGTTTTCTTCTTAATAACTGCCTCTCAGAAACTGTTGACTTGACATGCATTACTATCATCATTAAGAAGAATGTAGCAATATACAAAGCATAATACAAGCTAACAGTCAGCTGCTCATAAATGTAATTATTAAGAGATACGGGGTCACGTTTGGAGATATTTTTAAAGACTCAGTTAGTAATTCACCGGTTTTCAAGTGAAATCTTACATGGAAACACAGGATCTAAAAGACTAAAATGTACGGCAATGGAGATTGTTCAAGATGACAGTTTGAGCCTTGACCCCTAGAAATAAGAAAAAAATATGTATTTACAAATATACCAAACCAGACTGAAAAATAAAAAGCAGGAGGGGCCATGGGGTAAATATAAGTGTAAGTAGACAAGAAAAGCCAGCCCTGGTGGTCTAGTGGTTAAGATTCGGCGCTCTCACTGCCACAGCCTGGGTTTTTTTCTTGGTCAAGGAACCACACAACCCATTTGTTGGTTGTCATACTGTGGCAGCTGCGAGTTGCTGTGATGCTGAAAGCTATACCACATGTATTTCAAATACCAGCAGGGTGACCCATGGTGGACATGTTTCAGTGGCTTTCCAGACTAAGACAGATTAGGAAGAAGTACTTGACCGCTCACTTCTGAAAATTTGGCCATGAAAACACTATGAATAGGGAGCGGAGCATTGTCTGATACAGCACCAGAAGGTGAGAGGATGACACAAAAAGACATGGTAGGGTTCTGCTCTGCTGTACACGTGGTTTTTAGGAGTCAGAATAGACTAGACAGCACTAATAACAAGAAAGACAAGAAAATGAATATGGGGCAGCATGGCATTTTGCTTTCTCTCAGACCCTCACTTGAGCTAAGCAGTAGGTGTAGTTGGTGTTTACCTTCAGACTAAAGCAGGTAGTGTGGGTGTTTGGGCCAAAGAGACAGGACAAGGGTTTAAATAGCTGAAGAATCAGGAGAAGTGGGGAAGCTTCCACACATGAAACATAAGATATAAGTGTATCCCATCTGGAAGCACAGTCAACCCATACTCAAAGACCACAGACAACGTGCTTCTATATCAAGGCCAGACTCTTCACATAAGCAAAGAGGTATTTCCAAACATGAATATGAGCTGACAATCAAAAATTCACAAACGTTTAAGGAAATCCAACATCACAGAAGAGATGAAAGAACAAAAGAACCAATTCTTGAGGAAATAAAGCTAAAAAAAGGGGGCTTTAAAGCAAACATGTTGGATATCCTTAGATTCACAAGACGCTAAAAAGATGAAAAATATACAACTCTAAAAACCAAAAGCATTAATATCAAAATTAAAATATCAGTATGTGAACTGAATATCAGAATCAATACAGATGAAGAGCAAATGAGTGAGCAGAAGACTAGAGCTAAAGAAAGAATTGAGATTTCAGTTTAAAAGGGCTCACTGAATACCAACCAGGATAAATAACAATAATTTTTAGAAATACCTAAAAGCAGAGAGGAAAACTTTAGAATACAAGAATAAAGCTTCTAGAAGTGATTTGGGAATATAAAAATGGAAACGAAAATCAGATTGTCATCTGAGATCTCACTGGCACAAACAGATGCTAGAAGAGGATGTAGGATTAAATTTACGAGAGAAATTTGTTCTGTACTTAAGTCCTGTATCTAGCAAAACTAGCATTCAGTAATTTTATCGTCTCCAGACCACCTCAGAAAAAAATGTACTCTAACGAAATGAGAAATGAGTCCAAAAAGAGTAAGATGTCAGACATAAGAAATGCTAATGAGCAAAGAAACCGATCACACTCCTACTTAAATCAAAAAAGGTTTTGATGTACATGAAAAAGAAAATGATTGACACTGTGGAACTAAAGTCCCAAATGATCTTAACATGGGAGGGATTATAATAAAGAATATGACTCCATTTTTGATATTTGACGCTGACAGTCCCACCACTTCCCCTTTCCCTCTGCCCCACATCTGGGCAAGCTGATAAGAAAGCTCAGATTATCCTTCCTTTGGTACTGGCAGGAAATTCAAACCACACAAGCCCCTGACAGCGTGCAAGAACCCTCACTCAAACTCCAACTTCTAACCACAATAAAAGCTGAGCCAATCTCCTTTCTCTACCTTCGCAAGCCATGTTTGGACCAGCTTGAAAGTCCACCCTGCTCTCACCAGAAAACCTTATTATATGAATAATGAACTTTTTCATACCATCTTGATGAGTGTGTGGCATAGGAAATCTGTACCACCTCTACTGGGTGGCCACAATAGGTGTGGAGAGAGACATAGGAATAAATAAGGTGAGAGAAAATATGTAAATACTGGGTAACTCTAGAGATTGATTTTTTAAATCAGCACATTTAAATTATAAAAATTAAAAGTAAGTACTAGAAAATAGAATATGTACATTCAAAGCAATTGGAGAAAAACATGGAATAAAGAAAATTTTCTCAACTCAAAAAGGAAAGAAATAAAAAAGAAACAGTGAAAAAAAGTGATAAAAAAAACAGAAGAATTTTTATGAAGATTTATAATGCAATAAATGTGAATGAATCAAAACCTCTATTAACAAATAGTGACTCTTAGGTTGGGGTAAAAAGAAAATCCATCTCTCTGCTGACAGATACCAATAAGATCAAATTATATTTCAAAGATAAGTGATGGAAATAGACATGCCATGGCAAATACTAGCAAGAAGAAGTCAACGTGACAATATTAATATTAGATGAAATGCAAAGACGTTAAAGGGGATAAAAAGAATATTTTGATGCAGGTATAATATATCAAAAAATATAATAGTCATTAATCCTTATGAACATGACAATAAAACTTCACCAAAATTTCAAAGATAGTTTAACAAAGTAGTTATGAACACAGATTGGAGTCACACCTGAGTTAAAATGCCAGACCTACCTCTTACTAGATTGAGATCTGGGGCAAGCTGTCACACAAACAGTCGCTCATTTTCTGTACTGGAAAATGGGGGGTAACAAGAGCACCACTTCAGAGCTGTTGTGAGGAATAAATGAGTTCAAATAGAGTGAGCGAGCGGATAAATGGATGGAGATAGCTACAATGCTACATCAAATTGTCATCAGGGATTACCCATAGAGAATGAAGTAGGAAGGAGTGAAAAACAGGGATACTTACGTTTCCTACTTTATACACATTTAAATTTTTATTTTAAGGAGTCCTATTTTTTTTAAATACAAATATATAGAAAATAGCATTACACATAAAATGGAGAAAAAGACCTAAAGTTCCAGATTCTTTACCTCCTCTTGCTTCTCCTCATTCTCTGATGGGAGGTTCTCAGGCCCTTGGTCAGTGAAAGAAATTTTGACTCTTCTAGTGAATACACTCTCCGGTAAGACCACGAGATTTGAAGGGCCAAAGGATTTATCTGTATATCTTGGGCAAAACGTGTGGGATGTGTGTGTGTGTGTGTGTGTGTGTGTGTGTGTGTTTACCATGTACAGTATACTTTGAAGAAAAAAAGGACTTATTGTTTCTTTTTGCTTGAATGCTCTGGTTAAAAGCCCTCCTTCCCTCTGTCATTTTGGTGGTGGTGCTTTCGTACTGGTGGTCTCTACACTTTGAGGAAAGAGTGAGGTGAAATGAAAGTTCTTTATATGAGATGAAGGAAACTCAATTTTGACATGATTCAAATGAATCTAGCTCAAACATGTTCCTTTAGAAATAAGTAATATCTGTGGAATGACAGCAGAACTGGAAGTGGAGGAAACTTCACTAAAAGAACTGAAAGTCTGAAAGAAAATCGTCATGTTTGTGGATGTAAGACAGCTGCAAGTTAAGGTGTCCATGGAAGCAAAAATAACTGCTCCAAAATCAATAATAGAGGGCTACCAAACAACGAAAGTTTTGGAGAATTTAAAGGCAGAAACAGAAAGAACTGTGTAGGCTCCAAAATTTTTGTAAAGGAAGGGTTAAGATATTTAGAGATGGCAATCTGGTTGAAAGGGGAGGCCAAGAGATTTATCTTGAAGCTATGTTTGCAGAGCAAGCACATGGTTTTTAATTAGATTTATGTTTATTGTTATTGGCTGAGGAGGTGGGTTTGATAGTGAGGGGGTGAGTGTGTGTGTGTGTGTTTGGTGGGGAAAGATAGGAGGTCACTACTTCCCACAGCCAACCTTTGGCTTTGTAAATGAGGTGGAAGGTAGAGTGATGTTAATATATTATTAACGTAAATGCTTTTGCCATGTTTTAATATAAACGATGTCTAGTATATAGTGAAGAAAACTAAATAAAGATTTCAGTGGAAACAAGTTACCATACATTCCTAAATATAAGGCAATTTCCCCAAAAAACTTAAGGAAAAAAGAATCACTTGGTATTCAAATGAAAACAAAGTCTCTCATGTTAGAAAGTTCTATCATTACTATATTTTGAACAACAAAGGGCAGTTTGTGAAATGAGATAATCCAGAAAATATATAAATCCAGGGTGAAGTGTTAGTGCAAGAAGCAATAGTTTCGCTGGAGATATCTGCCAATTCCTGATGGCCCATCACCTGGCACTAGGGACAAGCATATGACAAGCAGAAGACAAAGCCTGTAAGGTCACACCAGAGAGCACCACTTAAAGTCCAGACCCCTGAAGGCTGAACTAGGAAAAACCTATCTCACAGCAGGAGGCAGAGGAATAATTGCCCGTCTTGGCTTTGGATTTTTGCTAAATGGGAAAAGAAAAATGTCTCCCCTGAGAATTTTCAACTATAAAACTATACTTCTGCATGTTTGGATCATTTCTGAAAACTTCAAGCTGGAAATTTATTTTAAAGTTGCACCAGGGGGCCGGGCTGGTGGCATAGCAGTTAATTTTGTGCACTCCGCTTTGGTAGCCCAGTGTTCACCAGGTCAGATCCTGGGCGCAGACCTACACACCGCATATCAAGCCATGCTGTAGCAGGTGACCCACATATAAAGTGGAGGAAGATGAGCACAGATGTTAGCTCAGGGCCAATCTTCCTCAGCAAAAAAAGAGGAGGATTGGTGGCAGATATTAGCTCGGGGCTAATCTTCCTCAAAAAAAATAATAAGTTGTCCCAGATAAGTAGTGTGTACAGGCCCCAAGCATAAACCAAAACAAAAACTCTATGAAAAGCATTTAAAACCCAGATGTCAAAAAAATTCCATGTTCTATGAAACATGCATTGCTATAAAAAAAATTACAAAACATATGAGGAGACATTTTTGCTTTCAGTAGAAACCAAAAATGGCATAATCAGACATCCAAAGACCATAGATATCATAATTATCAGACACACAATATAAGTTTATTTTACATGTTTAAAGAAATTTTTGAAAAGTAATATAAGGATAACAAAATTATAAAAGCTCCTCAAAAAATAACCAAGCAGATTTTAAAAAGAACCAAATATAAATTCTTGAAGCTACAAATATAAAAATTAAAATTAGAAATTCAAAGAAACAGTTAAACAGTGGATTAGGTACAGCTGAGAAGAGAATGAATGCGTTGTAAGTTTAAAAGATATTGTCTAGAACGTTGCAGAGACACAGTGGAAAATAGAGTAAAAGAGCATCATGATATCTAATTAGAGTTTTAGGAGGAGGTAATATTGAAAATGAGGAGAGGCAGTCTTCCAAGGAATACTGGCTGAGCATTCTTTAGAATGGATGAATGATCCCAGAATCGGATATGGAAAGCTCATAGACTCTTAGAATAAATAAAAAGAAATCTGGATCCATCCATGTTGAAAGTACAAAGCACTAAAGATAAAAAGAAGATAATAAAAGCAGCCAAATAGATTCTACAGAAGCACAATAACTATAACAACAGATGACTTCTCAACAGTGACAATGGAAGTCAAAAGACGGTAGAAAAATATCTTCAAAGTACTAAATCAACTGTTAATTCAAAATTGCATACTTAGTTAAATTGATCTTCAAAAGCAACAGTAAAATAAAAACATTTTCAGACATTTTAAAAAATGTGCAAACTTTAAGCGTACAATTTAATGAATTTTTACAATTGTAATTTAAACTCCTATCAAGATATAGAACATTACCATCCCCCTAGAAAAGTCTCTCATGCCCCTTCCCAGTCAACCCTCACTCCCCCACCCCTACTCTAGAGCAACCATGTTCTTATGCTTTTTCCATTGTAGACTAGTTTTTCCAGTTCTAGAACTTTATATAGAAGGAATCCTACTCTTTTGCACTTTTTGTGTATTCTTGTGTAGGCTTCTTTCAGCATGTTCTTGAGATTCATTTGTATTATTGTATGAATTATATGTCATCCCATTTTATTGTTGAGTGTTGTTGAACAACGTTCCATTGTAAGAACATTTGACTTTTTATCCATTTTCCTATTGCTGGATACCTGGGCTGTTTCCAGTTTGTGGCTGTTATGAGTAAACTGATACGAACAATCTTACATGTGTCTTTTTGTGAATGCTTATTCTTTATAAACTTACATGAAACACTTCAAAAAATGATTCTGTGCTTTGCTACAAATCAAGGTTCAACAAAATTTAATCAATCAGTATCAAACACACACATTTTCTGAATAAAACAAAGTAGAAACCAATAAAGAAAGAATTTAAAAACGCATGTATTTCTATACTTAAATACACTTCTAAATAATTCATGGGTTAAAGGAGAAATCATCATGGCAATTAGAAAAACTAAATGATTTTAAAATTACATATTATAATGTGAGAGGCAGCTAAAATGACACCTAGAGGAAAATTTGTAGGCTTAAGTTCATGTATTAGTAAAGAAGAAAGGCTGAAAGAACGAGGCATTTAACTTAAGAAGTAAGAAAAAAGCAACAGAATTAATCTAAAGAAAATAAAAAGAAAATTGTAACAATAAGCACAAAAATTACTGAAATGGAAAGTAAAGATACACTAGAGAGGAACAACACACCCAATGTTGGTGTTTTGGAAAGATGAATAAATTTGACAGACTTCTAGTAAGATTGATTAAGAAAAGGAAGAGAAAACATAGTTATTACTAGCAGTAAAAAAAGAGATTGTAACCACTGCAGAAATTAAATTTTTAACAAAAGAATATAAAGAAAATTTTATAAAAATAAATGTAAAATTTAAAGGAACTGAATAAATCCTATACACACACACACACACACATAAAATATATCAAAACGGTCCTAAATGTTCTTTCTGGAGACACACTGTATCTCAGAACTTCTCTACCCAAGTGGCAAGTTTATTAGGTACATTTCTGCTTTTCAAGTTATTGTAGAGGTAAGGCAGAAAATGCGAATCCAGAAATTCCAGGAGTTGAAGGGTTGAAATTTGTGGCTATTACTCACCTCCAGGTGGTAAATTGTTTTCAAATTTGCACACAGTCGCAGGGCTAAGATTGTGGCCATTAAAATACAAACTAGGGGCAAACACCAAATAAAAATCGCTGGCTGTCACACCTTTGTTAAACCCTCTGATTGAATTAAGATGGCTCTCTATAAATCCTCTTCAATGGGACAGAATGGTTCAGGGACCTACAAGGCAAGAATTCTGATAAGCCAAAGGACCCATAATTATGTTTAGAGTGAGATCTCACAAAGAAAATAGTGTACATCATTTGCACAGAGAAGGAAGTCGTTTTTCAAAAATGTTTGAAAGAATTTTGTTTCCAAAAATGCCAACAGCCAGGATTGAAAGAGACTATGACTATTCAATAGGTAAATGTTTGGGCTGCAAACATTTTACAGACAGGAAGTAAACTGAGAAAGCCCCTTTATAGACGTGCTGAGAAAAATTATGGAACAGGAAGGATGATCCAAAGAATACAATTAAGAGCCAACGAAAACAATGGACTGGGGAACTGCTGCCAGAAACCATGACCAGAGTCTAATCAAGACATACTTTCTACCTACAAAGTAGGGGGCCTCATCACATTTAACCAGAGGAATTTCAGAATTGCTATGGACTAGTAACAACAATGAACTTCCTGTTCTTCCCCTTTGCAGTAGGGGTGTTTATTAAGGTTCTACTAACTCTGTTTGACCATTATACGTGGTGTGTGTAGGGTGGGGGGCAGTTCACATATGGTGTCTTTTTTTATACTTAGATCTCAGAAGTAAGAGAAGTTGAATCCAGTTATGATGTAGATCATCAGATCCTAGACCCTAATGCTATAAACAAGTGAGATTTGGGGATGTTTTGATGAGCAGGTGACTGCATTTTACTCACAGAATGAAGAAAATTTTTGTGACCAAAAGGATGGCTATGGCAGGCTGTTATTTATTAACAATTACTCATTCCATTTTATCATTGTCAAGCTTCTCTAAGGGACAGAGTGTAATGTCTCACCTCATTGACTTTGAGCTTGTCCATATGACTTGTTTTGGCCAATGAATAATGAGAAAAATGTGATTTTTGCCATGTTTTGTCTGGCTCATGCCTCTTATGTTCGTACCCAGTCATAAAAGTAGCATGTGCCAAATATGGGTTACTTTTTCAGCCTGGGTTCTAGAGAATGAAAAGGCACATGGAGCAGTGCCCAACTGAGCCCAGTCAAGACAATCAGAATTGCAATATAACATGTAACATGAGCAAAAAATAAATGATATTGCAAGTCAATGAGATAATGGAGTTATTACTACAGCAATAGCTGAATAAAATGCTGTCTAACTTATGAGACTAGTATAAACTTATCAAAACCAAGAAAGAAAAAGAAAAACAAGAAAATATATAGGTCATCTCACTCATAAATATATATTAGAAATCCTAAACAAAATATTATTAAACTGAACCTAACATTTCATAAAAGAGATAATACCTGATGACTAACCTGGATTTATTCCAGGAATGCAAAGGTGGTTCAATGGTAGAAAATGTATTAATATAATTTATTACATTAAAAGAATACAGAAAAAAATCATATGATCATGACAGATTTAGAAAAGACATTTAATAAAATTCAACCTTCATTTATAATAATAATTTTAAAAAGCTTCTCAGGAAAGGAGACTGTCCTTAATCTGATAAAAGTTATCTATAATGAACCTACGGCAAACATCCACTCGATACTAAAATATTAAAATAATTTATTTTGATATCAGGAAAAACACGTTTATTGGATGATCTAATATATGGTACACAAAGATTAAAAAATGAAAAGAATAGAGATTGGAAATGAACAAATAAAAATATCCTATTTCATAGATGATATGACAAACAGCCATTTGAGAAAAGTAAAAATATGGTGTCCCTTCGTAATCATTACCTCTTTTTTTTCTGTTTATATGCTGTCTATGAGTGTCTACATAGAAAATATAAGGAATATTCAGATAAGATATTAGATTTTAAAAGAGGGTTAAGCAAGGTTGCCAAATATAAGATGGACAGAAGCCGATTGTGTTTTATATACCAGTCGCAAACAGAAAATATAATTAAAAAATACAATTTAAAATATAAACAAAAACATAAGATATATAGAAGAGATCTAATGCAATATATTTAAGGCCTTTATATAGAAAATTTTAAATTTTGAAAACCATAAAGCAGGTCAAATAAATGGAGGAACCAATCATGTTCACAGATAGGAAGACAATATTTTAGAGATGACAATTCTTCCCAAATTAATCTCTAGATAAAATGAAGTTCCATTTGGAATCCCAAGGGGATTTTTGTGGAAGTTGGTAAGTAATTCTAAAATTTATAAGGAATGGCAAATGGTCAAGAATAATAAAGACACTACTAAAGAAATTAGTCCTAGCAGATATCAAGACTTTTTATAAAGTTCTAGTAATGAAGACAAGGTGATGTTGGTGCAGGGATAGCCAGAAAATTGAACAGAAGAATACAAAGCCCAGGCAACAAATTCTACTACAACAAAACTAAGAATTTCTTAATTTTACATTAAAAATACATACATTAAAAAATATAATAACGAGTGTGAAAAAGGCAACTCACAAACTGAGTGAAATGTTGCCACATGAATAAACTGACAAAAAATTCAATTCTAAAATATACAACGTCCTCATATGAACATGCTTTTACAAAAGAAAAATCGTGCCTTTCCTATAAATACACAAAAAGTGATGAATATCCTTAATATTGGTCAAGAAAATCTAATTTAAAATCTCAGTGAGATACCATTTCACACCCACCATATTAGTAATAATAATAATAATAATAATAGTCTCACAATACCAAATTTTAGCTGGAACATGAAGCAATGTTATATCTTGTACACTACTGGTTAAATTATAGAATGGTGCAGCTACTTTGGAAAGCTACTTGGAATTATGTCTAAAGCGGAAGATGCTCTTTTCCTATGACCCAGTTATCATACCCCTAGGTAAGTACACCAGAGAAACTTACACACTGTTTATAACAGCAAAAAATTGGAAAACATTTAACTGTCCATCAATAGTAGATTTTATGAAGAAATTACTCCATATTCACAGCATAGTATAGTATATGGGAGTGAAAATGAATGAACTTCACCTATACATATCAATGTGAATGAGTCTCAAAATTCAATGTTGAACAACAAAAGCAAGTAGCAGAAGAATATTTTGCATGAGTCTATTTATATAAATGTTAAAATTGGCAAATGAAACATCATCTTGCTTGCAAATACACACATAGTAATAGTTTAAAGAAAGAATGGGAGTATGACTAACATAAAACTCAGAAGAGTGTACTTTTGGAGGAGAGGAAGGGAGATGCATATATGGAGGCGCACATGGGAGATTCAAAGGCACTGGGATTGTTCTGGTTCTTAGCTAGGTCAGTGGAAGTTTGCTCATTTTATTATCATCCATTACTATTCTTTAAATTGTACTTGTACACTTTACATGTATGTGTTATATGTATGCTGTATCTCACAATGTTTTAAAAAGCAAAAAAGAAAATGGCTAGCTTGTGAAGATCACAGATATATTCTAATTGGACAAATGAGCAAAATCAACTCTTATAATGTGATATGAATAGGTATTTGTGGTTTGGGAACAAAAAATAAAAACCTGGAGGCTGGCCCCATGGCTGAGTGGTTAAGTTTGCATGCTCTACCTTAATAGCTGAGGCTTCACCAGTTCGGATCCTGGGTGCAGACCTACATACTGCTCATCAAGCCACGCTGTGGCAGCATCCTAAGAAGAACTAGAATAACCTACAACTAGGACATACAACTATATACTGGGGCTTTGGGGAGAAAAAAGTAAAAAATAAATTAAAACTCAGTGATAACATTTTACATGGATTCAAAAAAGCTTATCAGTTCCCAAGGAGAGCCCTGGGTATGCCATGGTTTCTTAAAATAAAATCGCTGTTGTATTATTTAGAACTCTTTTGGCTGAAAATGACAGAAACCTAAAAACCTAATTATCTTAAGCAAAAGAGTGGAATTTGTTGGGAGATTCATGGCACCTTGAGAAGGGTGGGGTGGAGCCAGCTCAGAGATCAGGCTTCTACCAAAGAATCAAAGAGTTCTATTTCATTTTTTGCTTAAGATAGTTAGGTTTTTAGGTTTCTAACACTTACAACCAAAAGAATCCTAAATAATACAATTAGTAATTTTACTTTGAGCAAAAGACTCTTTTGCTGTTTTTTGTCTCTGTTCAACTCTGCCAGCTTTCGTCTTTTATATCAATGTCCTCTACAAGGCAAGAAACATGAATGACTGCTCTAGGATTTCACATTTCCAAGCTTCACCACAGAGAGGAATGGAAACACTTTCCCTGGAAACCAAGTTTAAAAATCTCAGAGAAGGGCTTGATTGGGCCAGCCTAAGTCAGGTGCCCATACCTGGGCCAATCAACTGTAAGCAGAGAGGTAGGATCTGTACGAAGACAGTGACACCAAGTCAAGCCCTGTTAATTGAGTGAGGGGAGGTTCTTTCTCATCCCTCAGAGCTCACTCTAAATATACCTTCTCAGAAATGCCTCTCCTAACTACGCTATCTCAAGTGGGCCTCCTACTCTTATTCTCTCTTTTATCACCCTCTCTGTTTCTTTTGCCACTCATCACAATATGTAATCATTTTACTTTTATTTATTTGTTTACCTGATATGGTAGGCAAAATAATGGCCCCCAAAAGATGTCCATGCCCTAATCCTCAGAACCTGTGAGTACATTACCTTATGTGACAAAAAGGGACTTTGCAGATGTCACTAAGGCTACTGGACCTTGAAATGGGGAGAAGATCTTGGTGGGCCCAATCTAATGTCATGAATCCTTAAAAGCAAAGGACTCTTCTCAGCTGTGGTCATGGAAAGATGGGATGAGAAAAGAAGGGTCAAATAAATGTGACATGAGAAGGACTTGCTCTGACCTTGCTGGCTTTCATGAAGGAGGAAGCGGGCATGAGCCTAGGAACACGGGTGGCCTCTAGAAGCTGGAAAAGGTAAGGAAGTGAATTCTCTCCTAGAGCCTCCAGAAAGAAACCTTTAGCCCAGTGAGACCCATGTCAGACTTCTCTCCTACAGAATTGTAAGATGATAAACTTGTACAGTTTTAAGCCACTAAATTTGTGGTGATTTGTTACAAGAGCAATAGAAAAATAATATCCCTGGTTACTGTATTTTATTGGAATGTAATCTTTATGAGAGAGGGAATATGTCTATCTTTTTCATTCTATCTCCAGTTTGCAGCACAGCGCTTAGCACATATTTATTGAATGAATAAGTAGATGAATAAATGAATGAAGAAATCTATGACTCAGATCCAAAAGTTCATCTTGCAGTTTTCATATGACGTGTTTATTTTTCCTCTATGAAAGTCACAAATGTGGAGAATCAAATAGAAAATGAAGCCTATGATCTCAAGTTTCTCTCTGTGGGTCGGAAGGGAAAACGTTGGCTGAGAGAATGTGAAAAATGAGCCCTCTTCTGCAAAGAGAGTAGAATTATGCCAAGCCAGGAGAACAATCAAAGATGCTAGCAAATCATAGATCTGGGACACCACTTACTCTCTATTTGAGCCTTCAGAGGGAATGTGTTTTCAGTTAGCTGACATTTCCTATTAAATTTCTAGAAAGATCTCACTGTCACAAGCTTTTGGTAAAATACTGGGTCATCCACATCAACTCCAAAATGGTCTCTTTTCCAGTGCGGTTAGATTTTATGATTTACACCCATTAATGGGAACGAGTAACTTTTCCAGAAGAAAAATGATGGCATGTTCTGAGGAATGTATCTTTTTTCAGGCAATTTGTTATTGAAGAGAAAGTTCAAATTACTTAACAGATAATTCACTCTGTCTCTATGGGTTCAGCAATAGAATACCTTTCGTACTCAGAACCAGCTAGTTAAAACTGGCAGCTTTCTTCACCCGAAATAATAAAGTTAAGAGTTGTAGTAGAAAATGAGCAAGCCACTGCAAGGAAAGAGTTAAGGCAATGTCATCTGAGATGACAAGGAAGCATTGAAATACTATGAAATATGTGCAGTAAAACAAGCTGTTGAAGGGATAAAAGAATGGTCCTTGACTATTTTCATACAAAAATTTCGCTTCTACACCATATTCTTAACCTAAGTGTATATGTATATATGTGAATATATATATATATATATATGTATAAAATCTCAGTAGTAGCTGACAAAAAATTTCTTACTTAAAATATTTACAAGTGGAATGGTTTTGCATGGTGATCCAGTCAACTAGCCGAGCTCCGGGCAGAGAAAACGTGCTTTACTCCAGAGCCCAGGAGCATCCACTGGCAGTAAATCGTTATTCC
The DNA here is from genome assembly GCF_021613505.1 of Equus quagga. Taxonomy (NCBI): domain Eukaryota; kingdom Metazoa; phylum Chordata; class Mammalia; order Perissodactyla; family Equidae; genus Equus; species Equus quagga. Next base: position 162,507,014 of record NC_060267.1, read on the forward strand.
CATCTGTGGATGAACTCTACATCTGAACTAGAAGCCTTACTCTCACTTTCGTCCTCCTTTTCCCCCCACCAAATATTCTTAAATCCTTGAATCTCCATCTTTCTTCATGGTAACTGTGGAGGAAATGATTTTGGACGGAATTAAGTGAGCGCAGGTGGTACTACAGTACATACTAGCTCCCAGCGTAACATCTGCTTCAGATTCTTCAAAGCTTCTTATTTTTACAACAGTCCTCTTTGTCTTTTCTCTCCTTTTTGTAGTTCTGTGGGGTTGTTTTTTTCTTCCTATTTCAAGTCCCTGGAAGAAAGAGGAAACGGGGTGGACGGAGGAATTTCCATATGCTTCATTAGATAATAACACGTAGTTGTGTCTGTTGGTATATGGTGCCAAAGTGCCCACACTGTCTAGACCAGCACTATCCCACGTTGATTTCTGAAATGATGGAAATGTTCTGTATCTGCACTGGGTCTGTCCACTAGCTTCATGTATCTGTTAAGCACTTAAGATGTGCCTAGTCTAATGACTAACTGAATTTTTAATTTTGCTTAATTTTAAGTAATTTAAATTTAGCCATCTATGGCTAATCGCCACCATATTGGGCAGCACAGTTCTAAATGCTTGATGAGCATTAGAATTTCAGCTCACTTTTTTCTATACTTTGCATTATACTCAATTTAAGATAAAAATCCTTTAATATTAAAGTTTGAATCTCAAAACAGGAAGGTTTTCCTAAGTGTAACCACTCTCTCGATCTCTCTTTCTTTCTCTTTCTCTCAAGTTCATTCCACCTTGCTTCCTCTATAACTCTTATTCTTTTCCCACGGTCATATCCAATCACTGACACACACAGAGCAGAACATAGGCATCAGGAAGAAAGAGGTGTCTGTCTTTCCTATGTATATTGCTTCTGAAAAAAATATGAGAGAAAAGGAAAGGGAGAAATGTGTGAAAGCTAGTCTCATAACATTTTCAAATGTAAATATTAGGGAAAGTTTATAAATACACTGCAATGTGTACATGCAGAGTCATGAGTTGCTGCTCATTACAGAGTACTTTCACAATGACAATGCTCTGTCCAGAGCAAAATGTGTGACGAAGTGTTAACATTAACAAGGGAAGGAAAAGCCAAACAGAATTGGAGATTTTTGAAAGGTTTAGACCTTTAATAACTTTGGAGTTTTGTGAAACTTTCTTTCCCCTCACGGGATATTTTTCTTCTCTTAAACCGTTGTTGGTCAAGTGAATGTTTAATAAATAACTTACTTTTATTCCTAAGTGCTAGGCTGGAGTGTGTAACTAACAAAGCCTGGTGTTTGACAGCCTTGACGACTGTCTTTCTATCATAGAAATAAAGATGGTGACATGCCGTTCTGAATGCAACCAGATCCAAAATCTCCCATCAGAAATTAAGGCTTGGTTTCTAAATTTAGTATGCATATTTTCTCAAATGTGACCGCTAACAAGAAGTACAATTTCGTTACAACACATGTTTCTTAGAAGGACGTGAGAACTAGCGTGCTGTTCCAGCGATCAGTTCCCAATGAATGCTGTCTCCACCAGTATATATCAACATGAAGGAACAGCCTGCAAGGGAACATGGCAAGTGTTCACCATGATCCTTCAAAGTTGGGCCATAACCTTAACATCCTTTTTGATAATGTTCTGGTTCTCCTAGGAAGCAGATCTGAAATGAGGATTGGTGCACTTGGTTCATTTGGAGGCACACTGGTAGGCCAGTAGGCACGTAAAACAGAGAAGGAAAGGCAACCAATAGGAGCGCATTACTAAACCAGTTACTGTAGTAGTAAACTAGTACTGTAGTGACTAAAGCTTAATCCCAGGGATTAAGTGGGGTACAGTGTAAAATATTGATTAAGGGACAGGGAATTAGGATACTTGTACCCCCAAAGCTGTTAGTCATGGATTCAGGAATGCCTCAGACCCATCACTAGGGTGAAGTGGGTTCTTTCAACCCAAGGGTCGAACCTCTGACAAAGGTGCAGGTGCTGGCTGTTGGAAGTCAGGTTGGCAGGCACCAGGATGGAGAGAGGATCTGAGGGCTGGTGCATGCGCGGTATATGAGATGGAATCCTTCCTACGGTAACGAATGTTAACTTTATAGAGTTACTTTCAGCTTTTCCAAATATTGCATTTACTAGCTGCAAGAGGGAAAGTCTAGAATTTGATGAATTCTTCCATATTCAGTTCAGGATTTAATGAATTTCAGTAATGACCTCCCCATATCTCTAAGATTAAGGAGGACTAGTCTCTTATTTTGTACTCTATCCTTGATTGTTTTCACCACATGATTTTTCCTAATTTGCTTAAATTTTTCTTCATATGGAATAACCTCATTTTTTTTTAATACCCCTGGTTTGGATCCACTAATGGATATGTTCTGTAGAGAAAAGATACAGAACTCCATGAAATTCCAATTGTGGAGCTCCCAGATTGCTAAGACATGTCAGGAAAAAGCACATAAAGATCATGATGCTTTCATCTAAGTTATGTCTATCTCTTGGTTTAGTGTACTTAAAACACGAAATGATGAAACAGTAAAACCACACATGGCTTCACTCAGGTACATGCAAAATTATCATAGAATCCACCTGTCATAGGTCACGGTCAACAGAGAAGTTTCCCTCTCAGAGAAAGTCAGGACTTTACATAACATCCAAGGTAAACAATATGAATCAGACCATCCAGGCCCTACCCATAAGGATGATACAGATTTGGTGGAGGGTGGCCCATGATGGTGAAGTATGGAAGGCTGGAAGGCGGGCACTGGGTACTGGCCTGAACTTAGGGGAGTTACCATGAAGACCACGCACAAGGCACAGAGCAAAAGAAACAGGTGTGATCAGGAGTCAGGAAGCAGAACCAAGATGGAGGACTGCAAGACAAATCCAAGCATCCAACTGGGCACAGGCATTGCTCGTGGCGTGGTCAGGAGAGGAAGAGCCCAGAGTGAGGATCTTCCTGAGGAATAAAAAAGGCAGAGAGAGACAGAAGAAAGGAAAAGAACTAGGAAGGTTGTGATCTCAGGAGACTGGCGCCAAGTGGTTCAGGGTCTCATCTGGAAATGCCAGCAACCATCAGGGGTTTGCAAGGCCTTGGCACATCCTTCTAGCCAGAAGCATTTCTTTATAGCAGTGTACGGAGAAAAAGAATCCATTGGCACATGTGTAGACAGTCCCCAAACCAACAAGACTCAGTCAACTCTGTATTCCTCAGAACTGGCATATAAGACAATATGTATTTGGGATTCTGCTCATTTGATTAATAATTTTTAAATATTTATTGACAAAAACAGCACATATTCATAGAAAGTTGGAACCTGCAGAAAAACATCAAAGAATAAAATTAAAGCAAAATGGAAGTTTCCAACAACCCACCTTCTCCGAAATATTTCTGTATTCCACAGTTTTAATAAAGATTAACATAGTACAAAATAATGTAACACAGTGTTGTGTAGTATAATGTAATATAATATAATACGTGTTGTTTCATAAATTTTTAACTTAATACTTCAGAGTATTATTCCATTGAATTGCACTTTGTCCATTTGTGAGAAATACTTCTAAGAATACAGTATTTTTAGAGATAAGAATGTCACTACCACCACAGAATTAGTCACCAGTCCCAGAGCTCTCCCTTGGACCTTCTGCCGTAGTTCCCTCTCTCCTTGCTGAACTCACCTGGAAATGAGCTACCAAGGATGTCTTTTGATGTAGTCCAAATAAGCCGGCTTTCTGTGCCAGAAGGCAAGGCAGAGAAGGCTGGAAGTGAAAGCTCTCAACACTAGTGCCGAAAAAGGCTTCCTTCTCTTGTCTGTACCTTCTGGGTAGCAGACCTGTCTATCTTTCATTCATTCATTTCATTATTCACTTACTCAACAAAGATGTTCAAATACCCTATCAATACTAGCCAAAAATTGGGGCAGGAGGGTGGATAGCCTAAATATCCAGGCATAGGGGATTGTTAAATGTTGATACCTCAAAGAATGAAGTTCTATGCAGGTAGTAATAACGTATACTATTCAAATAAGTAGGTCCATTCTCTTTTTCATTTTAGTATGCTGGCATTGCCACATTTGGAAGGAATTTGGATGGTAAGAAGTTGAACCATGGGTCTAAAGGTGGAAAACATTTTATTCAAACAAGTGTGGGCAATTTCATAAATGTCTGTGTAAATTCCTTTCTATTGCCTATGTTTGAAAAAAGACAATTCTCTGCAGTTTGGTCCAGAGTTCTGGTTAATTTTGATTTCCTTATTTTCTTCCTGGGAGTCAATATACAAATTTGATATCAGAAAGAAATGTTTGAGTATAGACATTAGAAACAAATACACAGCTGAAAAAAGGCTTAAGCCATTACAGAAGAAAGATAAAACCCAGCTTGCCCTGTTTCCATTGACTCTATCTGCCTAGTCATTTTCTTCCTCCTACTTTATAGTATTTTATCAAGTTTTCTTTAAACTTTAAAAAAAAAGTCAACAGCTGACATATGTGTCAAATTGTTAGCTGGGTCTTAATACAACAGCAGAGTGTACACAGCACATATAAAACAATATCTCTGCAGCTGCACAAATGAAAATAACTTTGACCCCACTTAACCAGGTCACTTTTCAGAGAGGATAAAAGATATCTCCCTCTAGCCTAGGTCACAATGACCTTGGTCAGTCCCCAGGCTAAAATGGCTTCTAATTGTTCTTTGTACCAACCTGAACTGACCAGCCGTGTTACTTTCCTAACTAGAAGAATTTTCTGGAAGGCCACAAAGATTAAACTCCTTATCCAAATCATGGTACTTTTTCAATTGTTGACATTTTATGTTGCAAAAGAAAGATTAAAGTCTTAATATCCTATTGGATTAAATAACCCACACTATGACTCTACGCACTATGACAAAATATAAGAGTTAGTCTGTTTGGACTGACATAAATGTCCTTCTTCCATACTAGTGCATTTCATTTAGGGTCATACAAATGAGAAGAGATCATTTGCAGTAAAGATAAACATGATATTCGCTATTGTTAACAGTCACAGAAAAATTGGCATTTGCTTTTTTATGGCATTTGTTCAATCCTCCTTCAACTGACAGAGGGTTTTACTCTCCCCAGAGGAGAGAGAAGAGGCGTCTTCCTGGATAGACGGCGTGTTTATCGTGGGTAGGTGCCTCTATTTTCTCAGCCTAGTGAAATGCTCTGACAAAGTTCCTTCTGCAAGGGGAAATTGACATTATGTACACAAACCCAGGGAACTGCGACTGTACCTCGACCCTCCTTAGACACTACGTTGCTATTTGTGGGTTATTCAAAAAGTGCGTTTACAGAGTCATTTTTACGAAACTGATTTTATTACAAAGCAAGGAATCATTGTAAGTATGTAAACAACTAATTGACACTCGCAGCATTATCTCCTAGCCAGTTCAAGCATCTCTCTTAGTTGGGGACAAGCTTTTCGCCAGTGGTTACATAAAATAATGTCTCCTTAGAAAGCCTCACAGGCTTTGGTTTTATAGCATCACAGCCACCTGAAAACTTTGTCTCCTGTTTTGCCACCCTTTGTATGCCTTCGAAAAAGTTCATAAACTATCAATAAGCTTTGTTTCGAGTTAATTTTTTTATGGCACACACTTTGTCCGTGGAGGTGGGGGAGCGGGGGAACACATGTTTAGGATGGTGGCCATTTTAAACTAAGGGGACGCCAAATCACAAACAGAAGTGCAGCTGATCCACTTTGCAATGTTGTCACACATGCCTAACAAAATATTGTACTACCGACACAATTGTTGTACTCTGCACTGGTAATTAACCTTGTAGAGTTATTTTAAACAAGCCTCATGCATATGTCATAAAGCAAATGACAAATTAAATGTTCAGATATGATTACAAAAGCTATTTTCCTTTTGGATTTAATTCTCTTCCAGGCGAAGCTTCTGTTAAGTAGCATTTTATAGAGCCGTACTGCTGGAAAGAACTTTAAAAACTCCACATACCCTTTATGTTTTTGTTTTTGTTTTCTTTGTTTTGGAGTAAGGCCCAGGACAGTGATGTGATTTGCCCAAGGTCACACAGCTAGTTTGTGACAGAATCAGTAATAGAGTCTCTTGACCTTGAAGTTAATACTTGTTCCTCTGGTCTTTGTCTTGGTGGAAAAGGCATATGGCCCAATGTGTGAGGAGAGGAAATGTTTGGCCTTATGGATTGAAAACAAGCATATGTATTTGCCTTTGAAAAATGTCCAAGATTCATTCCTCTTCTATTTTTTCTTTGCCTTTTCATTTACTTCCACATCAACCAAGACTTGTCTAGGAATATTCTCAATTTTCCAAACTAATTAAACCTCAAAATTCCCCCCCCTTTTTTTTTGAGGAAGATTGGCCCTGAGCCCATCTGCCTCTATTTTACATGTGGGACGCCTGCCACAGCATGGCTTGATGAGTGGTGCTAGCTCCCCACCCAGGATCTGAACCTGGGTTGCCAAAGCAGAGCTTGCAAACTTAACTGCTACACCACTAGGCCAGCCCCTCAAAATTCCTTTTATCTGAACTAACACACTTTGGCTTGGTCCATGCATTTCAATACCATCCTTTGTGCTATCTCGGTCACTCATTCTCCATCCCACTAGGCTGAGATGATAAAAAAATAGTTTCCCCTTGGAAAAAAGCATATGAAAATGTATTTCAGACAGGCAAAATATAAGACACAGTATTTCCAATCAAGGACCTGAGTATCGTGTTCACATGTATGTGTGGGGAAGAGCTAAATGAAAGCAAACAGGCAAAACAGAGACTTTCGTTTTCAATAAGCTTGCTATCTGTTAATTTTTAGGACCTAGAACCATCTTTACCAGGGTTGACATATTTACCCACATCATCTTCCCTTTGACCCTAATACTTCCACTCCACAATTAACATATTTGTGGTAAAGGTGATTTGATACCACCCAAATATTCATCTCACTACACTCCTATCTTTAGCTCTCATTTTCATCTTCGTGTTCTAAAATTCAGAGACTCAGCCCCAAACTACAAATCATTAGTGATAAAATTAAGTTATCCATTCTTGTTCGAGTCTCAGACAGCAACTCCTCCTGATCCTCAAATGCCACTTGAAGTGGAAAAAATAAATAATTATAATGAGCATACATTTTACATGTTATCCTGTGTTTATGAGATAAAGGAAACAGAATCATAGATAAGAAGAACAAATTTGGAGTGATTCTCACAATGATCGAGAGTTTCTAAGCCTCTTTCTTCCATAGCTTCAGCTTTGGCCTCTGTGAAGTTGTAGCAGACAGCTGATGCAGCCCCAGTTCTTTACACGAGTTTTATTCAGCTGATTGTAGGTGGATTTGAATGTTTAATAAATGGACCATAAAATAAACATTCACTTTTTATCCTGACCTCAATTGACCACATCTAAGCCACATATCCACATGCCAGGGTTGACGGAGAGACACACAAATAAGCAGATGGATGGAAAGAGATCACTCAAAAGAAGTAGAAAGACTAATTCTATTTCTCCCCTTCTTCATCATTCCTGAAGTGGGACTGGCTCACTATTCCCTTGATTTGACTTTTACGCTAAGTGCATTTGGCTTTATACTCACAGACACACATGTATATACATCCACACATTCCCTCAGATGACAGAACCTTAAGGAAGAAGCTCTTTTATTTGTTATTCCCACCTTTTCTGTGATATTTCTATCTTATAACTAATATCTGTGTGGCTAGGTGGTGTGTGAGGGTGATAGCACCGCAGGCAGCTGCTGTCATTGCATCTCCCTTACACCCTCAGTTTACACACCGAAGGCTGCTTACTCAAACACCTGTAACTCTCTGCCCAGGGGCTCTTGTCTGCTTAACAGGCCATAGCTGACCCATTTTTGGGTCAAACTAGAAGTGCCAGAGAATTAATACCCCGCGGAAACAGCCCCCAACCAATTGCAGATGAGGATTTAGAGGATAACTACTCCAGCTCCTTCACCCTCAGCTGGGGTAACTCTGAAACATGATCTACACTGCCTCCCTGGCTGCCTAGTGGGACTGAGCTCCAGTGACCAGCAGTGGTAAACTTACTTCATAACCCATGCTTATGGGCTTCCTTCCCTTCCCTGTTTCACTTCACAGTCCTACTGGTGTTTACTATGATCCACTTCCAAAGAAACTACTTGCACTTGACTCCTTGTGGTAGAGCTGGCTTTTGGAAGAACCCAGACTGGAATAAGAATAGTGGTTAAAAGTATAGGCTGTGTAATATTGTGGATCTCACTTCCAACCCTACCTCCAGCATATCCTAACTGCACAACCAGGAGCAGGTTAGTTAAACTCCCTGAACTTTAGTTTCCTGATTTTTAAAATAGGAGTTAGAATAATAAGTTTATTGATAAGGTTAGTTGAGGAAATATAAAGTGTTTATCACAGTAAATGGCTCGTAGTTAGCATTTAACACATGTTAATTATTTATTCTGGTTATTTATTGCTGTGTAACTAATTAGCCCCCAAACATAGTAGCTTAAAAACCCATTTTCTTTTGCTCATGATTTTGTGGAAAAGACTCTACTGAGCGGCTCTCTCTTGGAGTCTGTCATGCAGTTATAGTTGGATAGAGGCCAAGAGCCATCTGAAGGCTCAACTGGGTTAGACATCCTAAACGGCTTATTCACAAGGCAAGCAGTGGATGCTGGTGCTATGGATTACAGCACCTACACATGGCATGTTCATGTGAATTGGGCTTCTCACAACATGGTGGCTAGGTTTGAATCCCCAAAAGTGAGGATTCCAAGAGACCCAGGTAGAAACCGCATACCTTTCCTGACCTAGTTTCAGAAATCATGCCCTTCACTCACACCCCATTCTGCTGGTTACAACTGATACTTGAAGGCCAGCCCAGATCCAAAGGGAGGGGAATTGGACCTCAGCTCTTGATGGAAGAAGTGTCCAAAACAGAGAGCCATTTTAGTCTACCTGATTATTATTGTTGCTGTTATTATTACCATTTATTATGATCAGCTGCTCCTGGCTATGAAAATTCACCAAATATTTGTTGAATTAATTAATACAATTATGTATACATCACCTCATCATCAATCGCATTCAATCCGTTGCTAAGTCTTATCTATTTTACCCACAGCCCCCCTTAATAAAGACACGCTATCTTTAGGTCTATTCTATTTTCTCCATTATTATTGATCTAACCTTTGTGACTTGTGCGTGCGTTATCTTGCACTTGCACTCTTGTAACAGGTATCTAACTAGTCTCATATCTCCAGCCTCTCCTTTGTCCAGTTCATCTTATACTTGGCACCCAGATTAATCTTCCTAAGGCTTAAACTTAATCAGGTTTGAATTCCGTTGGCAATTCTTCAATGCTTTCTCCTTGCTTACTTAAGGAAATCCAAACTCCATGGCTTGGCATTCAGTGTCCAAACCAGCTTTTCACCATCACCTCCAATTATTCTCCTTCCTGAACCCTTTGTTCCAACAAACCACACAACTTATTATTCTCGATAGTCGCACAATGATCTCATTCATTTTGCCCCTAAATATGTCACCTCATTTAAAATCGCATCAAAACTTGTGAAGTATGCATCATTATCTCCTTTTACAAGTCAGCATAGCATGAAGAATGTATCACTATCTCCTTTTTCAGACGAGCATTGTGAAGTATAAAGAAATTTAAGGATAATAATATAATAATTGTTATAATTACAATTAATACTTATATTAGAACAGACATTGTTCTCAGTGTTTCACAGGTACTGACTTGCTTAATCTTCACAAAAGTCTTATGAAGCAGATATTATTATTGTCTCATTTTACACAAAAGACCAGCTTGCAGCTAACTGATATTTGAACTGGTCATTCAATCCGTGCTCTCTCTCCATATCCACATCAAACGTAGAGAAATGTTGCATAAACAATAATATATTCTAAATACAATGACCAAACCTAAAAGAGAAAAAGAAATCAATCACCAAGGGGCTAGAAACAAAGAAGGCCCCAAAAGCTTAAACTTCAAGTCAGTGCTATTGCAACCCAGAAAGTATCAGAATTCGCTTGGTGATAGGACGTGTGGCCTTGAACCCACACAAGTGGAGGAATCGAAACTGAGAATGCAAAGCATGGTTTCTTCAGGAAAAAAAGAGATTAGAAATTCTGTTTGCTGACCCAGTAAGAATTTTATTATCTATTCAGAGCTCTTGGTGGGAAAACAATTCTCCAATGAGAAATTAAGACCTCAAACCTATGCTACATGCAGGTGTGGGGTTTAAATTTAGATATAATAAGTGGTGAAGAAAGTCCAAAATAAGCAGTCAATACAAATATTTCCCCTAAAGGGGTGATGGCTTTGGCCCTGAACATCTTGGCCCCTGACAGAAGAAACACAGAGCCAGTCTTCAGGGACATTTATATAGCACATGAGACTCCCACAGAGGAAAAATATCTCTGCTAAAAATAAGCTCACACTATCATTTGGAAACTCAAACACTTTGAAGAAACAATTTACCATAGGAATATAACAGAGAAAGAACTGAAAGGAACTTTAAAAATAAGAATATTTAAAAGAATTAAAGAATTAAAACAATAAATGTAAACTATAATGAAATATCAAGATTCTATTTCAAAATCAGCAGATATAAAATATAATCAAATAAAATATTTAGAAATACAGTCATTGAGATTGAAACTCAGTGGACAAGTTAGACAACAGAATAGATATGACTAAAGAGAGAATTAGTGAACTGAATTAAAATGAAGAAATTATTCAGAATAAAATACAGAGAAATAAAGAAATGTAAACTATAATGGAGAGTTTATGAGACATGTAGGCTAGAAAAAAATCCAACATAAGTCTGATAGTTTTCAGAAGGAGAAATAAAGAGAATGAGGAAAAGATAATATTTAAAGAAAAAAATGGATGAAAATTTCCAGTACTGAAGAAAGATAAGAGTTTAAGATTGAAGAAGACCTCTGACTTTAAAACAGCGTGAGTATAAAATATATTTAGTCTTGGACATATTGAAATAGTACTGTAGAAAGATAAAATTTTTTAAAGCAACAACATGACTTCTACTCCATCTGATGGAGTAATTGCTTTTGGACTAGCCCTCCCACCATAAACAATATGGAACTAGACAAAATATCTAAAACAACTGTTCTCAGACATTGGACAATAGAAAGATCATAACTGTGATATTTGAGAGAAAAGAAAAAATTATTACCTCAGCTTTCTGTCTGGAAGCACTTTTTGGACAGTGGCACAGGCAGGAGAAGCCCAACCAGAGAACTGAAGTCTCACTGAAATGAGCCAACAAAGATTAGACTCAGGGCTATGAAGGACACTGGAATACATAGGCAAAGTAGCAGAGAGGAATAATTACACAGAGAAATAGCTGAGATTTACATAGAGATTCCTTTGAGTCTTTTGTCAAATACTAAGTTGCAGTTGTGCAGGGTGAAACTCCATGAGACTGGGCAAAGAACAAATATTAAGAAAAGAGCAATTATCTAGAAGATTCTGGAGATGACACAGGGCTGGGCAATGTTTTGGTTCCAACCAATGAGGATGGGGAGCTCAAATGAATACCCTAGGAATTCAGTAAAGATCCTAGAAAGACCACACCTTGGGAACAGAGTTAGTCTAACCCTAGAAGAAAGTCTTGTCTAAATCCTCTCTCACAAAATTTAAAAATAAGCCTTAAATGGAACAAGGTGAACTGTAATTAAATTAACTGCCTTCCAGGAAAAAAAACTCAAGACTCTTTAGAAATAGACAACAAAATCTAGACACTCAAGAATAGTGAGCATACCATCAAAAATCACTAGCCATGTGAAGTAACAAGAACATTTGACTCATGATCAGAAGAAAAATTGGTCAATATAGAGACTAAAATGAAAGAAATGATAGAATTAGCAGAGGACTTTCCAATAGCTAGCATAAATATGTTCAATGATTTAAAGGAAAACATAAACACAATGAGGAAACAAGCACAGACCCTCAATAGAGAATAGTAAACCATAAAAACAACTAGAGAGAAATGACTAATATTTCCAAAGAATATTTCCAAAAAATATGTTTCTTGTCCACAATAATACAGGTAAAAAGATTTAAAAAAATAGTAATTCCAACGAGCTGGGGGAAAATAACTATCAACTTAGAAATCTATTACCAGATAAAGTATTGCTAAAGCTTGAGAGCAAAATAAATACATTTTTAGGAAAGAAAAAATGAGAACGTTTATATCATAAAAGTACCTACCAAAGACCTCAGACCCTTACGATAAGTGCTACTGTAGTAACTACTTCAGCAAGAAAGTAAATTGAACTCAGAAGAATCAATGGAATACAGGAAGTAATGGAGAACAAATAATTGATTAAATGTGGGTAAATATAAGTAAGCTTTGGTGGTAAGAAGAATACAGAATAATTATAGCAATAATAATAACAATTTAAGTGTAAAGCTAAAGTATTAGAGGACAATATTTTGGAAGGTGAGAATGTGACAATTTAGAGGATTCTTAAGTTTTTATAAATTCATTGTTTGAGAGAAGCATAGAGATATTAGCTTCAGAATTTAATAATATTTTCTCATTGAAGTATAACTTTAATCAATTTTAAAGTCAATTTTTCACTTTAAATATATAAGGGTAGATTCTAAAAACTAAGAATAAAATTTTAAACAAGTAAGGAAACCTGATCAATTAAGGTAGGAAAGGGGGGAGGGCAGAACCAAAGATAATGCAAGGTAAGTTTAAAATGCAAAATACAAGTTAGTAGAAACAAGTCCAAGCATATAAGTAAGCATCAATAAATATAAATAAACAAAACAGACAGGTATTCTCATAAGTTGTTTCTGAAACACATACCTAAGCTACAAACAGACTAAAAGGTTGTAAGCAACAAAGAAGAAAAAACATGCCAGGAAAAGACTGACCAACATAAACTACTATAACAATATAAATATGAGACAATAGAGACTTTAAACCCTAGAGCATGATTAGATAAACAAACATTACTTAACGTTAAAAAGAACCATTCACCCAGAAAGATATGACTATCCTGACTCTCAACATACATGTAAAAATAAAATTCTAAGAAAGTGATAAATCTTCAAATATAGATGGAGACTTTTTACACACTACTTCCAAAAACTGGTAGGTCAGCCAGAGAAATTAAGAAACTTGCCGAGTTTACATGAATGATAGGGTAAAGATTCAAGCCTGGCTGTCTAAACCCAAACTTGACTCCACTACCTAAGAAGACTTGGTGTCCAGCTTAACTCTGCCCTCGGTGCCTCTCTCCCTCTTATCTTTTCCACAGCCATGAGGCATCCTACGAGCAATAATAACAGTGGTTAGCAATGCTATAAGTGCTTTACATATTAATCCTCACAACAACTCTATGAGATAAACACCGTTATTTTCCCCATTCTACAGACTAGTAAACTCACATAACAATGAAGACAGCTCTTCACTCAGCTCATCCAAAGCTGTCACCACTGTCTTTCCAGGCAGATAGCTTTATGTTTGGCTTCAGTGTTACCCATACCCGTATGTCTTATCTTTCCTGGTAGAGTAGAAGCTCTTTAAGAGAACAAGACATCTTTATGCATCTTTGTAATTCCCATTCCCCAGACCCTGTTTCCCATTGTCTAGCAAGGTTCTTCATCCACAATAAGTGCCTCAAAATATATTTGGAATGGATTATTGTTTTCTTTTGTTAGGTGTAATTTGCTACGGTTTCCCAAGGAAATGCAAATGTAGTCACGGGATTGGCATAAATCTATTTTTGCAACAGAGTAGATGTGGAAAGTAAACGACCTTTACTTGTGTTTAGCCAACATATAATGTATTAGGCCACTTGCCAAATATGACGATTTACCGGAAAATCCAGAGCACGTAAAGCAAGCACGGCTCCTGCCCTCCGGAAGTTTCTATTTCAGGAACAACATGTGAATAAAAGATGGAACACTTGAATGGCCACATATTAGTTTGGATGAAGATGACTATCCATTTTTTAAGCTAATATTTACATGCAGTAACTCATTTAATACTTACAACGTCCCTATGAATTAGGTACTATTGTTTTCCACATTTATAGGTGAGGAAAGCAAGAACAGAGCAATTAAGTAATGTGCTCGATGTCTGAAAGACAGTAATTGTTGGAGGTGGGATTTTAACCCTGACAGTCTAGCACTAGAAACTGTGCTCTTACACTATGCCATCTCTAACAGGACTAGATGGTTATGTTGATATCAAATCATAAGTTTAAAAAGGAAAACCATAGTCATGTAAGAGTCCTGTCCCCTCACTACCACAAACAACTACAATTGACAGGGCAGCTTTCCTCCAAAGAGAGTCATAAGCATTTGCCGGAGAGGAAACACATTATGGGCCATGTGGTAGCTTGCATTATTGTTATTGATGCAATTCTTCCCATTAGAGGTAGAGTATATTTTCCTTACCCCCATAATTTATGTCAGGTCTGACCAAATGATTTGCTTTGGCTAATGGAATGTAAGTGGACATGACAATGTGCCAATTCCAAGCTTATGCCTTAGAATGTTTCATGCATTTCCACTCATCTTTTTTGCACATGTACCATTGCCATGCCTTGGGTAGCCACTGATCCAAGCAGCATGAGAGACTCTTGCAACAGAAATGGACCCAATCTGCAACATGGAGCCAAGCATAACTGAGCTCAGCCTAGATCAGGCAAACCCCAGCTGACCCATAGACACTGGAATAAACAATTTTAAGCAACTGAGCTAGAGTGGTTTGTTACACAGCATTACTCTAGCAATAACTAACTGATACAGGCTGATGTCAGGGGTTGTAGCACTTTTAATTTAGCATCAATGACTATTGCATTCCTCTTCCCTTCTGACAACAGAAATGCCTGGGGCAAATAGGTGTTGGGTCCAAATTAGAAGAATAAATGTCAAATCAGAAAAGATATATTTGGGAGTTTTCATTTCCTGCTATGCTGGCATTTTACTCACATATTAAAAGTCCCTGAAATATCGCTTGTTGGCTGTGCTGTCACGATCCGTTCTATAGACATTTTGATGCACTTTATTACAAACTTTAAAACCATATTAGCAGCTGTTATTTTATATCACAATGGATTAATAAGATGCATTTTCACAAATAAGACACATTTTAGATAGTTTTGAAAAAATTTCAGTGTGAAAATCTTGTGCCAGGATTCCACATTTTAAATGACACATTTCCAAGTAGCCTAAAGTGCAAATGCTCAAGTAATATGCCTATTTGTACTGTTCTTGAAACTATCAGCCCCTCAACAACCCAGGAAACATACAACCTTCCTACATATTGTGTTGTTTTCTATTGTGGCATATGAAATTCAGGAAGAATATTTCTCCTGGTTCTTATTGCAGGAGAGTTCAGTGGGTAGCAGTGAAAAAAATAATGAAAGTAAAATAAATATTTTTTTCAGGTTTCCATTGCAATACTTGAATAACGTACATGAGGATGATCAGAAAAGCATTGATTCCCCTTCAAATATTAGAATAATGGAATGTTCTATTGCCTTTTCATGTGGAATAATTAGGAAAGATAAGGATTTTTTTTTTTTCTTGGAGGCAATCCTGCTTCCTATGGTGTTGCTAAGGAATAAGGAATTTTCCTTCCAACTGATCTTAAAAGAGAGATCTAAGATCTATATCGCCTGTTTATGGATTACAGCTAACTTTACAGTCGTGCGTAAACTGTACATTTGAGGGCAGTAAGACACATCCCCTGTCTCACAATAAAAATATTATGGAACATTATATTTTCATATAGTGATGGTACTCTTATTTTACTAGTAGAAAGGTACAGTACTAATTTAATTGACTAACATAAAAGTCTCTCAAGTAAGATCAATACTTTATTTTCTCCACAGTTGTCATCAACGAAGATTTAATTCAACCTGCATTCCTCAACCCCCGAGGCAGAGCTGGGGGCCAGGTCTGCCCACTGCCCTGCTCTCTGCGGCACAGACACGAAACCCCTGGAGCAGCTTCACAGTGGGAGCAGTGGATCTCAACCTGGCTGCACATTAGAATCTACGGGGAAGCTTTTAACAGATGCCAATGCCCAAGCTCCTCCTCACCTCAATTAAATCGAATCTCTGGGGTGGGTTTGGGGTATTATTATGTTTTTAAAACTCCCCAGGTGATTCAAATGTGCTGCCAGATTTTCTACCCAAGGATTCAGGCTCTAAATGTTAGGGGGACAGGACACAAGCTAAGATCTCGGGTAGATGGGCTCACTTGGTGCCTGCCCTGTGTTCCTGTTGGGGTTGCTGAGGGAAGACCTACCCTGCTCAGTACCCACATTTGGCAGGTTTTTGTGGTGGTGGTGGTATTTCTTTTTCTTTGTACACTGAGGATCTTTATTGCCGTTGCTTCAATGCTTTGGAGTGCAGATCTCCCATTGACATCGATGGGGGTGCTGCTCCTGGAACGAGTCTGGAATGCACAATTGAGAGCTCCTCGGTGCAGCTGGAGAGGGAATTTTGCCCTGAGCTTTTTACACGCACCGTGGTTTAGGTTTCTTTCTTTCTGCTTTACTTCCTTTATTTTAATCTTGCATCCCCATGTCTACGCCTTGTGATTGTGAATTTTGACTTTGGAGTCACTCTTCTACTTTCTCCAAACTTTGCAGGTGTTGTCATTCTCTCTTTAGTTCTCCGTAAGGTATGCCCTGGGATGGATTTTCCTCTGAGTCAACAGATAGGAAGAGAGAGATAAGTCGTTTCACTCCTGACCAGGGTCAGATCTTGGACCAATGAGGTTAATCATTTAGGTCTCATGTTCCTGCTCAGTGTAATGAGTGCACCCAATGAAAGAAACTTTTCAGTTCCTTTCGATAAAGAGACTATACATCTGGGTAGGGGCCTCAGAGTCTGATGACATTGGGCATGTCACTGTCTTGTAGTTTATGAGGAAAACAATGTTTTATGAACTTTTTAGTAGGGGTAGGGAAAGTGGGAACACTTGCCTGGGGATTTCTCTAGACTTCCATGCAGGGATACCCATGAAAGTCTACTCTATGAGAGTCATAGTTCTTCTGCCTTCTCCCAACCTAACAACAGTGACCCTATTTTATCAACAAAGGTGGCCAAATTGATAGTGGGACTTTTTCCCAGGAACATCACCAGAGTTCTGTCATGTTATAATGGACGGTATAAAAACATATGGCTGAAATAATGAACCCAGTCTTAAAATATTAAGTCTAAATCTGGCAATCTTTGGGTAGGGGTGGGGCACCCAATCTAGCTACACAAATTGCTTTGAGTGTGTAAGATTATGCAGTCTCTCAATTGGTTTGTAAAATACTTATAATGGCATTAGATTATATAACATGGCATCACTCCAGTCTTTTTCTCAGGAAAAAGTAAAAGACATTTTTTGATGGAGAATATTTGATTTTCATCACCTCCACTTTCCTTGGATAACTATTATTCCAATCTTCTAATCCAGAAAAATACAGGAATCCATGATAGTTCTCATTATTACAAATCCAACCTGCTGATTTTTCTTTCCTAGAGGACAATGGATGTTTTCATTTATAATCATATTGCCTAGTTGATACTTGGCTTCAAACTCTTGTCATCAAAACTGATGACAGAGCTCTCATTGGTATGGGATGAACTTCAAAGGGTGGACCCCATAAAACCTGCCAGGAGACTCCACTGTGTTGAATGATTTCTTTTTCTTTAATTAGTCACTTGGGGCCTTTTTTCAAATACAGTATTTCAAGAAATGGCAACGGTGGAATTCAGAACTTAGTTGAATACCTATGTCTTTATTATCTTTAGATAGGAATCACCTGTCCACAATCTCTGGTGTTTTTTCCTCCAAAAGAGTCCTTGGAAAAATGCAATCAGCGTAAAAAATTAATACAAAAGCCTTCACGTTTCAATTGTCATTTTTTTCTGCCTACAACTAAAGGGGAGCAGACCGTGACCGATTTCTTTGGGCTGGTAAATGGGAACTTGAACACAAAGTTAGTCAAGAATATTTCTGATAGTAAAGGAAAAGGGAGCCAAATTGATGATGTTTTCTTATTTGCTATTCTTTAGTTCTGTGCTATTTGAAATAGAGAAAGATCTTCGAAAAATCATAGATTTTTGCTATGAATTATTTAACAAAACAAAGCAAAAAGACAGATCCATTTCCTTTAGTAAATCTGACACACCAATGCTCTCACAGCAAAAATGATCAAGCGTTGTAGAAACCCAAAATGGGAAATTTTCAAATTCCCATTCACATTTGGCTATAAGATTTCCTTACTGTCTCATCGGTTTTCAAAAGTGGGAAGGCTGTAATAAAAGGCAAGAGAAAGAACCAACTTAAATGTGTGGGGAATTTACCTGCAGGGTTACAGTTTTGAAAGGGCTCCAAAACACACAGAATATGGGTGAATGTGCTGCTGCGCATCCACAGTCATTTTGGTGGGAGAAAAACAGCAAGGCAGGCACCCCACAGGCCAGCTCCTCCGTTCAGTACACAGAGCTTTGCACCAAACGGGAGTAAGAGGTTGCGAATGGGGAGAATCGGGAGCAAGTTGTTCACTGGGCAGTTGCTAAGCCTGCAGCAAATTCCCAACGTAGGCTGAGCCTGGCAGAAGGCTGGACAGATATCTAAGTAAGCGGTGGATGGTGAAAATACAACTACATTTATACTAAAAGAAATCAAATCCATTGCTTAGCTGATCAGAACACTAATGTAAAAATGAGTCTGCAAGAGGCCCCAAAACGTTTATGCAAACATTGGCTTAATCAGTGGCTTTTTTATAAACATGACCAATGGGTTTAGAAGACATGAGGTGAAAAAGGGCAGGGGAGAGGATGAATGCGAAGGAAGAAACAAATTCAAGTCTAGATCGTATATAATTAAGATAAAGAATATATGGGTGAAAAGATGAAGATCTGAGTAACAGAGTAAAAAGGCTAAATGGAGCAGTCCCTAATTTATAAATGGTTAAGTGCCCAAACTAAGTTTCCACCTCATATTCTGCCCATCCTTCAGGGTACTTACACCAGGACTCCTGAAGCATTTCCACTGGCAAAGGAAAGTGGATACCCTCCTGGGAGGCTCTGGTGGCATAGACTGAAGCAATCCCAGAAATCCGTTGTTTTATCTTTAAAGTAAATGGAAATTTCATATTCTAATCCCAATTCTACCCATATTTATCCATAGAGGTTTCCTTCAAGTCTAGATAGGTCAATGTTCGCCATTAACGAAACGGCTTCACACCTTCCTTAGTACACACTATAACCCTCAGCACACGGAGCCGGGTTTGGAGAGGCAGTGATAAGGGAAGAGGAAATGAATTCTAAGCTACTAATAATGGGCCTTGACCTACTCAGAAGACTGAATAAAAGAGGCACCTACTTCTTAGAGGAACAAAGAGCCTTGGACTTTTATGAACAGTTCATCACAGGTTCTGGACCACAAAAGGCATGACCCTGATGTGTTAAAGTAAATTGGTGTGTGGGAAAGAAGGATGGTGAGAGTAGATATAAACATAACAATGATGGGAGCGAAATATTGACAGATTACATTAACAGATTACATTTTAGATCCAATGCTTTCTTCCAGTCTCCATTCCCAACACCACTCAATCTCATCAAGACTTATCAAACTCCAGCCTGCATCGGAATCTCATGAAGATCTTGCCAAAATACAGATTCCTGGGCCCCACCCCCAGGGCTTCTGATTCTGTAGGTGTGAGACAGTGCCTGAGAATCTGCAACTATAACACATTCTTAGGTGAAGCTGATGCTGCTGTACTGTGGTCCACACTTCGAGAAACAGTGATCTAAACCATTCTTTATCACCGCCTCAGGGAAGGGATGCACAATGGAAATTTGAGGAACAATTCTGAGATTTGAATTTTTTTTTTAGGAAGATTGGCCCTGAGCTAACATCTGTTGCCGATCTTCCTCTTTTTGTTTTTTCCTCCCCAAAGCCCCAGCACATAGTTGAATATCTTAGTTGTAAGTCATTCTATCTAATTCTTCTATGTGGGATGCCACCACAGCAGGGCATGATGAGTGGTGCTAGGTCCACGCTGTGGATCCGAACCAGCGAACCCTGGGCCACCAAAGCAGAGCCTGTGAACTTAACCATTCAGCCATGGGGCTGGCTCCCTGACATTTGAATTTTGAATCCTAGCCTTCAGGTGAAATAAAGGGGCATTTGCTACAGACAAAGATTTGGAAAATTACCTGAAGCACTAGACACAAGTCCTCCTTCCCTGGGGGGAGTTGATTAGAGCTTAGGTGCTGGTGAAGGCCCTGAGAAACGAACCTGGATTCTGACACCTCCACTGCTGAGTCTAGGGGTGGAGCTGAGGAAAAAATAACAGTTAATGGAATGTGAAAACACAGGGAACCTCCGCCCCAGCCCTGGGAAGGTGGGGAGACCTGAGAAGATATGGGTACATGGTATGTCTGAGCCAGGAGTTGGCAAGCTTTCTCTTAGAAGTTCAGATAGTAAATATTCTGGCCTTTGCAAGCCATATGGACTCTGTCACAACTACTCAGTTCTGCCATCAGCACAAAAGTAGCCACAGATAATATGTAAATGAATGAACGTGGCTATGTTCCAATAAAACTTTATTTA
This sequence comes from Equus quagga, assembly GCF_021613505.1. NCBI lineage: Eukaryota > Metazoa > Chordata > Mammalia > Perissodactyla > Equidae > Equus > Equus quagga. The sequence continues at coordinate 162,527,662 of NC_060267.1, forward strand.
CATAAACAAGCAGCAGGGCGAGTTTGGCCTGGGGGCCGTAGTTTGCCCACCCCTGGGCTAAGATGACAGAGCTTCAAATAGCCTGCGAGAGCTTCCTACATGCCAGCGTGTTCCAGGAGCCCCAGAATTACACCATGTGTTAGAAAGCAGCATGGAAATTGGAAAAGATCTTGGACAGCTTCTCTGAGATCTCAGCCCCAGCATGGTTCCGGAAGTAGCCAAGGTAACCTCTGGCCTCTAAAGGGCTTTGCCAAGGTCGAGGGATGCCAGGCCCCACTTCCCTACAGTGGTCAGCACCAGGTAAGCCCCCAGACCAGTTACAACCCCCCACAAAGGAGAGAGAGGGAAGGCGACTCCAAATTTATTCTGTTTGCCTACCCTTGTAGAATAGAGGCTCAAAACAGAAATTGACTTATTTTTTAAAGTCAAGTGTATGTCTTATTGCTATGTTTGCAGGAATGAGCCATTTTACTTTTTTGTTAATTTGAAATTTTTTCTTTGAAATCTTGTGCATATTTTACACTTACAGCACATCACTAGCCACATTTCAAGCGCTCAATAGCTATGTGTGGCTAGAAGATACGATATTGGACCAAGCAGCTTTAGACACTGAGGTCTTCCCATTTCTCCTTAGAATGAGTTAAGAGGACAGTTGTTGTACAGGGAGAGTACAGGCTCCCAGCTGCTAGAGGCCTGGGTGGAGGAGGAGGAAAGGAATTCATAAAAGCCTCTGTTTACAGGCAGTGGTGAGACCAGAAGGACAAAAGACCTCGTGGGACACCATTTGTAGGGAATTTGAATAATTCAGGTTAATATCAAGGTCTGTGTACATGACCATTCTAGGAAGACTTGCACCACGGGTTAATTAAAAAATTTAAATGTAGCAACATTTCCCAGCCATTACTCACTTGTAATAATTTTCAAGTAAAAGATGAATAGAGTAGTAAATCAATGTTATTAAAATAATTTACAATTCATCAAGAATAATAAACAAATAGAATAACTTGATGTTCACACATTTCTAAGAGAAACACCTATAATTTACATATACATCACAGTACATAGTTTAAAGTTCAATTACCACCTATGGGTAAAAATTGGAGAGTGGACAGTTCACCCAGACACTGGTGTTTCAGGTTCAAAATGGGACGTCTCGTAATTTCGGGTGCATTGAGAGTCCTGCTCTATATTGAATGATTTCACAAGATCTATGTGCTTCATCTCTAGGCCAGTGGGTTCAGAAGTTTAAGTGTCACTCAGAATTGGATCCTTAGAACCTCACAAACCAGGCCAGATCTGGAAACGTAGACTCTAAGGTGGAGTGAAGAGCCCCTTTGTGGGGTGGGGAGGCGGTCTGTAGAATTTGGGGGGCACTGCTGGTAATGCTGCACCAACAAAGGCGGTAAAACACTGCATTTCCACGGGCTAGAACAGCTAACAAAGATCACTCCCTTTTAACTTGTATCAAAACAGGGAGTGAGTCAGTTGTTCACAGATTTCTGGATAAATATGAAAACGATATTTTTAAAATCAGGTGAAAATATTCTGTTTAATGTTTTAAGAAATTAAATTCATGAGGTGACAGTAGATTATCACGGATTTCTGCTTGGGCGAGACCTTCCCCGTCTCTCTAGATCGGCACGGTCCTACAGAAAAACACTGCGGGCCACATACATCATTTTAAATTTTCTAAACAAACAAGTGAAAACACTTTAAATAATATTTCATTTGACCTAGTGTATCAAAAATATGATTTCAACATGTAATCAATATAAAATATTATTAATGAGATACTTTACATTTTTTATACTAAGTCTTTGAAACTTGGTGCATATTATATCTTAGAGCCCGTCATGGGCCACAATTCAAGTGCTCAATAGCCACAGGCGGCTAGCGGCTACCATATTGGACAATGATGTCTCTGATATCCCATGATCACCAGGAAGTGACAAGGAACAAGACCTGCTTCCTGCTAGACGTGGCCAGAGCTCTCTTCCCCTTCAACCAGCACAAAGCTGCCTCACGAACTGAGTTCAGTACAGTCAGCAAATTTCACTGAATGGAGAGTCTTAATATCACTGATTTAAGCATGTGACATGTGTGGAGACCCTGATTATTTCTACCCGCAAAATAGGAATAATGCTTAGCTGTTAATGACAGCTAAGTGTCAAACAGCAAGCACTCAGCATGACACCTCAAGCTGATCACAGGTCCTTTGCCTTTTTTCTTTTTAAAGGAAATTGAAGCCTTTAAATGATTTCTTGAAATTGCATTCTTTTTATTCTTAGATTTCATAAATAGCATACGCATTGGGAGATGGGGAGCAAGGGAGGTAAAATTCGTGTTTTTACAGCTGACATGTTCCCTGGGAAAAAGTCCCAGGGAAAAATAGTTGGAGTGGAGGAGAAAGAGATCCTCCTGCAGCCCCATCTTGCCTAATTTGCTAGAGCCTCCTGCTGTGGGGATAGTCTGGCCGAAGTGGCCGGTATCACCTCAGGTCACAAACTGCCAAACAGGAGGATGACACTGACAAATGTGATTGAAATCTGCTTTGAAAAACGTAAAATAAAAATGTGGATTAGCCGGCATGTTAAAGGAGCTGTTTTCTTGTCTCTTGGGGAAGAGAAGGCTACTCTCCCAAGGCAGCCGGCAGCTGAGCTTTGAAATGCCCAGGATTCGAAAGGTATGATTCTTAGAATCCCTCATCAATGTATTTACAGCAAAATCAGTGACTTGCCAGGTTTTCTGGGGATTTTAGGAGACTCAATGTGTCTTTTTCTTCCACCACGAGGAGAACAAAAGGTTCATACCATTTGGGCTAGCCTATCTGGTTTTGAACCATACTGATTGATAATCTCACAAAACATCCCCAGAGGAAGTCAAGCACATGGGTGTGTCTATACAACCTGAGCCAAAATGGACCAGGCTGAAAATGTTTTGCCACCTGAATGAGCTGCTGGGCTGCCAAATTGGCTCGAGAAGGCACATCCAGGACCAGTGAGCAGAAGCTGCTGCAAATAATTTCCAGTTCATTATTTGGAAAGGCCTTCTAAAAATCAAGAGCCCCATAATGGCATGGACTCTAAGAGAAGGGAGCTTCAAATCAGTGGGTCCATCTAAGCCTGGATCAGTGGTCGTTTCTCAGGCAAGTTGCATTGGGAAATCCTACATTCTGCAAAGTTTCTTCATTCCACCAACATTCATTGAAAACCTTTATGCACTCAGCACTGAGGTCACAGAAATGAAAAAGACATGGTCTTAGCTCTCAAATAACTCTGAGGTTCATGACTGTATCCATGTTTGGTGTCTAAAATCACAAAGTTAAGTCTCAAATTGGGTGGGCTTGAAGGAGTGTGGCCCATTCTGGGTCCCACATTCACATAGGCAGCCTACGCCAACAAGGCAGAGAAATCAAATCAAACCACTAGTGATGATATATGCCTCAGGTCACGCCAGCCTGCCTACATGGAATCTTTCTCTCCTTCTCGGTTTATCTATTATTTTCCAAGTGCCAGGTAGGGCCCTATCTCCCCCAGAGACCCTTCTTCAACAACCCAAACTGGATGATCTCTCTCTTCTTGGAAATCTCTTCTATTACACATGCAGTCAACATCATCATGCTCTAGTCATTTCATGCATTTTTGTCTTCCCAGTAAGATTACAAAGTTCAGGGGCAAATATAGTCTGCATTTTCCTGTATCTTTAGCTATGACTGTTTTAGTTTTTCGTATGAATGGGGAAAATTATTGATTGAATGAATTGAAAATTTAAGAGTATTAAGAATATTGACAAATCAAGTATGTTAAAAATAAATGGCCTCAAACAAGAAAATCAATGAGAAAATTACTTCCTGGCACTTAGGAAACGAGCACATACGGGTAGGCACAAGAAAAGACACAGAAATGCAGAGATCCATGCTATAGGAATTCAAATATTTGTTGAATTACTAAATTAATCAATATTTGAAATTCAATATGTACATAAATCATTAAACATTAGGAATTCTATACATACCTGGTTCTTGGTAGTGTATGCTCAATACAAAAGGCTTTACTGGATAATTTGATTTAAAAATAAAGTCATGTCCCTATTGTGCTCTCTTTCTGTAACAGAGTTTCTTGTTGTTGTTTACTGATTTAGGTATGAAACAAAGCTCTCTTCATATCGTCTAAGAGTTTCCTTACAGTACTCAAGCAGTCCTCAATAACATGGGCCAAGCAAACCAGCACACAAAGGCCAACCAAACATCATCCTCTGGAAAAGGCTCTCCCAGTCCCAACTGAGGGTCACCTTCAACTGGTACATTTCAATCTTCCCACCTGTCTACGTGTTCAACCAGGGCAGAATTTGACCTCAACAAAAAAAGAAAACTCATTAAAAATGTTGTTTCATTCGCTTTGTGTAGGAAAGATAGTGAGTCAACTGCTACCACATTTTAGCTCCCAGAGAAATACCATATGAATCATCTAGAGATATTTTAAAGAATTAAGGACTTTAAGAAACATTTTTATTATTTAAATATATAATGATTGGAGTCAAGTCATTTGTTTGTGCTGGTAGAGATAAAGAAATACAGTGAACTAAAACCCAAACCTAAGATAGTCAGTAATTCTGTCTTACCCGTGAAGACTGGTTCAGAGCAAATTTCAAGTAACATAGTGACCAGGAGTAAAGTACACTTCCTTTCCTTTTATTCATCTTCTTTCCTTATGGAGGTATTCATGTCAATGATATAGAACAAACGTGGAAAAAGAAAACAGACAGTGAAAAGAAAACAGTTCATGAGTAGTCAGCTATCAAATAACTGGTAGGCATCTAGAACAGCCTTTCTATCATGGCTGAGAGAAAGACAGAGGAATGACCACACTCATGGCAGCCCCACTCCTCAAAGTGCAAACCTCAAGGAAGAAGAAATGTGAACGATAGATCCAACTGTGTCAGCTTGGAGTATTAAGGTTATGCTCATCTGATATCCACATTACAAGGCTTTTGGGTCTCAGTGTGCCTATAATGAGAATAGTTCTTTCATGTCCAGGCTACTCCACCTTGGATCTCTCTGAAAACTCCAGGAATATGCACACAGCCCAGGGGTCCATATCTTGATTACTGTCTTTGCCTAAGAAGAGAAAGCTAAAAATCCTTGCTCAGTCACCCCAAAGGAGCTCAATCCCCTTTAGCTCTTGTCATTCTTGTGTCACACTCGGTACCCACCTTGCCCCAAGCTAGACAATCTTCAATGACCTCGACAAGCCCTGCCTCTGACACCTGGAGACCACCAGTCACTGAAGAAAAGGGCCTTAGTGACATGGGATCTTAATTACCATGGTGACCGCCCAGTACTTTCCCCGGGTTCAAGGGATGAGGGGCTGAAAATCTCTTTCCCATGGAGTTATATCTTTCTGTCACAGCTTCATATCACCTTAGGCCTAGGCTCCTTTGTTAAAGCCCTTTAGTTACACACCTCTTTCTATTTACACACACTCACACGCATACACACATGCATGCTCACGACATGACTCCTGTTGCTGAAGTATCATAATCTTCGTCATACTTATTGAAGGATTATTGTATTAAAGGCTTCATTGTCAATAATTCATTCAATCTTCACAACAACCCTTTGAGGTGGATTCTATTAACCCCATTTTATAGATGACAAAACTGAGGCACACGTAAGCTGGGAAGTATACAGCCATGATCTGAACCAAGTAGTCTGTCTAGAGGCCAAATTCTGTTCTGTACCTACTACTACCCACCACTCCCACTCCTGACTTCCACATCCCAACCAGAGAGTAAAAGAAGCTACCACAAAACCCACAGAGATCTAGTGACATGCTCCAGGTCACGGAGAGATTGTGAGAAATCAGTTTCCGTGACATTCAGGTGAATTGCCTCTGTATTGGGCGATATATAGTGACTTGGTCTGCGTTTTGGGCAGAGGTCTGGCAGAGGATACTCTGAGGACCGCGTCTCTCCAGAATCTGTGGATGTGCTGCGGTGAGTTTCGTGTCCCGAGCCACAGAGAGGTTTTTCCCATCCATTCTCCGCATTAGCAGTCAGCCCTGCTTCCTGCCCAAGCCTTAAATTCCCTTTGTAAAGGAGCTGGCTCTGGCTTCTTCTTACTGCGTAAGAGCCTGCTCTTGTCTTAGCCTGATGTCTCCAAGTCTTCTGTGTCTAGGGTTTATTTGTCAGATGCAAGCATTGTCGAAACCTTTCTAGATGAACTGCTGAGAGTCTGGAGTGCGTCTGGAGACCATATTGGATTTAACAGCGAATCATTTCTACAGTATCTACTGGATACAGAGAGTGTATTTTTGGGCTGAAGCTTATGCATTTTCTGTGTCATCTTGTAATTAAAGTGGACAGTAATTGTCCACTTCCAAAGTGTGAATGGACTAAAAATTATTGTACTATTTCCCCCTACGACAAAGGGGGTACCAGAACTACCCTGATTCCATTTATTTTTAACACTCCTCTCCCCACCAAAGAGGACAAGATTTGCCATTTTGTAAGAAACCATCTGATTCATCTTGAACCTAAATGAATCCAAAGTTTAATTCTATGTGACATTTCTGGTGGTGCATTATATTTTTGCAAAAATAAAATCCCTTTGATTAAAATTTCACACCTAGCTGAGGACCATGAAACACTGATTACCTGGTCCAGCCCTAGCCCAGCATTGCCAAAAGGTTTACAAACCTCAATACAACTTGAGGGGAACTTGGCCTAGGCTTCAAGTTAGTGGAATCAGTCAAAGCCCAAGGCATTTGCCAGGTGGCCTGTTCCCTGCCCTGTGTCAGCAGCTCTAAATTAGGCACATGCTCTTTAAACCAGCCATGAAAATGATTGGCCAATAGAGCCAGAGCCCAGAGGAAATCTGAACAGGCTGGCCGTGACTGAGGCCAAGGGCACACAAAAAGTTCAGCATTCCTCTCCTCTGTCATCCTCTCTGGGTTTTGGGGGCAAAAAGCAAAGTTTATTCTCCGAAAGCAGATGCTCGAGTTCCCGTGACATTGAAAGAAATAGAAAGAATTACAAATGCCCAGATTTGCAAACATTGGTGTTATGAAATAGAGGCAGGGGCAATCTTCAGGCTAATGATATTATAGAAGTGTTTGTAAAGCCTCAGGCTTAAACATCTCTAGTGCCATAACTAGCTACTGTTTTAAAAAGGACATTAGGTTTACATTTGCATCTTTGAGATAAAGATTTTATGTCAGCAGTTCAGCCCTCTGGACAGCATAAAATCATGAGAAATGCCGTCTGGGTTATACCAGTTGTCCTCAAATCCAATGTTTGGTCTTTGATGACAGTTTGTGACCCAGGCACTCTGTGATCTCACCCTCCAAAGGTTAGAGGATTTGTGTCTAAAGCATTATCCATAAATTTAAACCCTTCTCAAAGTCGTTCATGTTCTCAACTTGCATTGCTTTCTGTACGCTATCTACATACCATATAAAATAATATTTTCTCATGTGTATTCTTGAACACTTGCTAGTTTCAAGGAGGTTCATTAGTTCTCTAATTACTAAAGTTGGTGAACGAGTTCTATGATCACCCCTTATGATTAGATAGATTTTAATCATACGGAAGCTCACACTCTGGTGGAGGATGAACTGACACGTGTCAAGACTGAAACCAGGAGACCAGTAGGGTAGCCCAGAAATGGTCCAGGAAAAGTATAGAAAGAGGCTGAACTGGGCGAGTAGCACGAGGTTGGGAGAAGAGGGAATGGATGCGAGCTATGTTTTAGCCCTAAAACCATCACAATTCATCTTACAACCTCAAAGTAGAGTCAAAACCTTCTGAGAGCCTTTAGAACCCTTTAGCCAAAATAATGAGTATTGAGACAGAATTAATGAGAGGAAGCAATGGATGGAATCTGGGACAGAAAACCTGCTAGGGAAAAATCTGGAATTTGGCAGTCATTTGAACAATGTGGTAGAAGAGCAGGGCAAAAGAAAGGGTTCATTTAAAAATATTTGGAAGATTTTGATCTGAACAAGGATATAACAAAAAAAGGGGCAGATGCAATATAGGCAAAAAACCATGAAATAGTGTGGAGGATGGAGGGTCGAGGCTGGACCCAATTTTGGAAAATAAGCATTAGATGCTCCAGCAAGGCACTGACAGGATCCCTGAGAATTAGGGACGCATGAGACCACCTGACAGATGCATGGAGGTGTGACCCACACGAGTCCCAGAAAGGAACAGAAGAAGCAAAAAAAGCGACTGATGACTTTAAAATTAGAAAAACTAAATTTGGGCTTATTATGCCCAAGAGGAATATAGCCTGATGCACAATTTATGCAAATTGATAAAGCTGATTACACAAATTAGCCAAGGCTTTGGCTTGTTTTTTCTCTGGTCAATAAATCCCCCCCCCCTTCTTTTTCCTTTTTTTTCCCAAATTCAGTCTACCACTATTGGTGATTACAACAAACCCTCTTATTAGTTGTGGTGGCCAATTACTTGAAAATACTAAGTGGAAATAGTTTCTCACTTCAGACTCTTGGCCTGAACTTTTAGGACGCTGAAGGAGCAGGATAGATTAGAATAGTTAGTTCTCCCATGAGAGTGACATAGTTAATTTAACATAGCACAAAACCATCCCTAAGGAGATTGTCCATTCAAATGACCCTCACTGAAGCCCCATCCAAGTTTCACTGAGCAGAATGAAACACATTGTTGTGGAATATTATTAATATACATCTCAGCCAGTCCTCAGAGCCACCCTAGGAAATGGAATCTATGATTATCACTCAAATGTGAGAAACTGAGTTTTAGGGATAAGTAACCTTCCCAAGGGCACAGAATCAGGAGGCAGTGGAAGCAAGACTCAAATCCAAGTCATACTCCTCTATCAAAAGAGGTTTATCACTTAGGATCAATCCCCTCAGCTCAAGAAGTAGGGCCCACAAAGCCCAATTTTCTAGTTCAAGGGCTCATCCTTGTGTGTGAGGTTTTTGAGAGTCTAAGTACACTGCAGGGTGGAGGGCAAGGCTCCATACAAGGCTCCTGGCGGGGGTAGTGTGGTGCAGTGGTTAGGAGCACGGGGCTTCAGTGTTCTGTCACTTTCTACTGGTACCGACCTACACCTAGTAACCTACAGTTACTATCTCCAAACCTCGATTTTCTCGTCTGTGCAATGAGGAAACTATATTACAGAACTTTTCTTATGAATTGCTGTAAAGATCAAATGAAAAAAATTTAAAGAACAAAAAACACAATGCCTGGCCAGGAGAAATTTGCCAATAAACCATTAACTATTAGGACATCCTTAGTGACAGACAGAGTCTATGTATTATTTAACAAAACATCCCTGTAGCGCTGAGGAAGCAGCAGCTGCCCTTCACGTATTACTCACTGAATCCTGATACCCGGTCTATGAGGTAAGTATTGTCACCAGTCCCATCCTACAGTGGGGGAAATGGAGGTCCAGGGAAGTCGCCAGCCCCAGGACTCGGAGCTGGAGAAGGGGTCGCCCTTCATCAGTTCACGCAGGGCAGCTGTGCCCCAGTGCTCTGCTCCACCCACAGCCTCAGACCACAGATCCCTGCTCTCTCTTCCCTGCTTTGTTTAGTTTCCGCATGAACTTAAGCCACTATCAGAAGCCACTCTATGCTCCTGAAAAGTACAGGCAAATACAAATAAGAGGAGCCACATTGTCAATGATCAGGATTCTAACAACAAACAGAAGCATGCACTCTAAGAGCCTTCAAGAGAGAAACATCCCCAGAGAGCCTTGATCCCCAGTGACTTGTTTCATTCAACTTTCTTCTTTTATATTTAGAGCATTCTCTTTGATGAGGCATACCATTTCCTGTGAATGAAAAAGGATAAAGTAACAAGGAAAGGAAATCTTGTCCAAAAAAAAAAAATACCTCTGTTTTGTTCTTTCCTCTTTGACCTGCCCTCATGCTAGCTGTGGGCTTTGATGACTTAATGGGACCTCCCCACAGCCAAAGGACAGCCAAAAGACAAAGGAACTGTCCATCAATGTGCAGGGACTAGTACTGCCACCAAGGTACAGATTTCATTTCTCCCGTTTGTTGACATGTGACCGATGAAGTCACCAGGGCAAGGAAGAAAGTCTAGAGAAAAAAACAAAAATCCGTGTGTTTTAGCAAGAGACTTAAATAAAAATGAGCTTCCTCCTTAGTGGGTTTTTCCTCACTAAGCATTCTCCAGTCATTTATTAAAGCATTTTTAAAAGTCCACCTAGTACCTAGAGATCACTTACTACATCTCACTGTCGCTGTTCTTAGTGGTGACAATTTGTCCAAAGAAACCATTGGCAACATTTGGGGCACATTTTTAAATCATAGGAAACATGAGGAAATATAATACTGCCTATGTGAAATATAAAGAGGAATCATGGAAAATCGCCATCCTAAGAGAAGCAGAGAGGTCTCTAGAGTGGAACTCACAAGCCTGGATACGAATTTATCTCCATGCAAAGAGAGGAGGCTAAAATCAGAGAAAGTGGAAACAAGTTACTCTGGTATAAAATTATAGCTTTGGAGAGAAAGCAAGACACAAGAATATGTTAATATTACCAGGACAACGGCTTTTTCTTCCTTTTAATTATTGTGTGGGGATAATATAGTACCAGCTGACTGCTCTCTAAAGTAACTTTGTGATCTCAAAGAGTTCACAAGGAGAGCAACCCCAAATCTGAGAGTCTTAGGGTCTAAATTACTAAGAAGGAGAATTAATGGACAAATTGGTCAGCAGTTGACTGAGACACTTACTTTTAGTTTGGGTGGATCTCGGAAAGGACATAAATTCCAGGTATGATCAAGAGAGCAGATCCACACAGGCAAAAATTCTTTCCTGCACCTTCTTGCTAAAAGCTTCTTAGCCTTTCTTCCCATACAGACTAATATGCCAAACTTAAAATCCTATGAAAGAGCTTGTCCCACCAAGCTTTAGAGAAAGATGGTAGACAAAGTAGGCCTGGAGGTTATCTCAAGATTTCTACTGAATTAACGGAGAAAGACCCTCTGAAACAGACTGCCAGCATGACAATTGGAAGGGTCTGTCTGTTAATTTTCTCTCCCTATACTTTCACTGCTCAGCACCTCCACAACTCTCAGGAAAGTTGAGGGACCACCATGTCACTGAATCCAATAAGCCATTTCCCTCCTCATTTTCCTGGAGCCCTCAGTAGTAGGCAACAATGTGGGCCAATGGAAGCATGCACTTCCTCTGCATTCCATGACACCATGCTCTCCTGAGTTTCTTCCTAGCTATCTAGACAATCCTTATTAATATCTTCTAGCCTTCTCCTATCCAAATTTATATTTCAGAGTTTCTCAAGACTTGTTCCTGGAGCTGCTTGCCTTCTTACTATTGGTTCTCTTCCTGGCGGATCTATTGATGTCCATGGCTTCAATTACTCTCTGCCTACCTATGACTCCTTAATTTACGTCTCTAGCCTAAACATCTTCCAGTCTTCACTGGGATGTCTCAAAGGCATTCACATTAAGCATGTCAAAGGCCAGACTCATGGTCTGTCCCCCATCCTGGACCTCCTCCAATATTTCTGATCTCAGCCAGTGACATCTCCATCTAGATAGGTGCAGAGGCCATAAATATGCCTCTTCCTCATTATCCATCAATTTTATTTTCTGAATATTACTAGGATCTTTCTCTTCTCCGTCTCCACTGCCACAACACTAGTCTAAGCTTCTTCCACATCTCATCTGCAATATCTGCTAAATAGATCATCCCACATTACCCCATGCTCCCCTCTCATCCATGCCCGCCTAGCAGACAGGGCTATTTTATGAAAATGGAAATCTTATCTGTGTACTCTCTTACTTAAAGCTCTTTACACTTTCTCATTTCTCTGAGGAGAAAACATCAGTCTCTAACATGGCCTAAATACAAAGGCCTGTAAAATAAGGGACAGGTGTAACTTTATACTATCACCTTTACTATATCCCCCTTAATCTCTGCTTCAACCATACTTTCCTTTTCCATGATCTGTTCAACACCTGACTATGCTAACCTCCCTTCAGTTCCTCCAAATGGCCATGTTCCTGCTTGCCTCAGAGTCTTTGCACATGCCTGGGCCTTTTCTCTTACTCGTTCTTCAGAGCTCAATGACACATTATATCCTTAGTGAAGGATTCTGTGACCTCTCAGTCAAGTCCTCCCTTTTGATCATTATTTAGCCTCTGAAATTTTCCTTCATATTACTTATCGTATGTGTGTACATGTATATATAAATATATTCACTAAATGCATGCTCATTCTAGTGAACATCAACTATGACCCAGAGCCTCTGACCAGGCAACCTAAAGCATAAGAGACATTATGGGGCATCTGTAATGACTGCTGTGGTAGATCAATTTCATTGATGGCCCAATAAATGACTCCTTATTATCCACATCCTTCACAATGTGAATTTGCAACTCATCCCATCAAGAAGTAGAGTTGATTTCTCCATCTCTTGAATCTGGACTGGCTTTGAGATTTGCTTGGGGCAGTAGAATGTGGGAGGAAGTGATGGTGTGCCAGTTCCAAGCATGGGGCCTCAAGAGCCTTTGCACGCTTTCACTCATTCTTTTGGCCTCTGCCCTGTGAACAAGTCCAGCATAGCCTGTAAGAGGATGAAGCAAAGCTGAGCCACCCTAGCTGAACTCTTCTTAGACCAGAAGCAACTAGTCAACCCACTACCTGAACACAGACTCATGAGCAAGCCCAGATGAGCTCAGCCAAGCCTGGCCCAGATCAACAGAACCATCCAGTTAAACTATAGACTCATGAAAAACTAAATGGCTATTGTTTTAAGCCACTGACTTTTGGAGTGGTTTATTAATTAGTACTAGCTAACAGATTCAACTTTGTTGTTGTTAGTGCCATCAAGTGGATTATGACTCCTAGTGACCCAGGGTACAGGAGAGTGGAACCCTGCCCAGTCTTTTTGCATCATCCTTTCATCTTCTGATGCTATATCAGACAGTGCTCTGTGGCTACTCATAGGGTTTTCATGGCCAATTTTTTGGAAGTAGGTAGCCAGGTCTTCCTTCCGAGTCTGTCTCAGCTTGGAAGCTCTGCTGAAACCTGTCCACCATAGGTGATTCTGCTCGTATTTGAAATACTGATGGCATAGCTTTCAGCATTATAGCAAAGGCCACAATATGACAACCATAGGTGGTGTGGTTCCCTGACCAGGAAAGGAACACAGGCTACAGCAGTGAGAGCACTGAATCTTAACCACTAGACCAACAGATCCAGCTCCCAGCTAAAAACTTCTCTGTGATGTACAGTTTATCCAAGGATAATATATTTAGAGCTTCAAATGTTTAGCTATTAATAAATAATCCAGTGCCTTCTCCTTTCCCTTTCCTCTTCTCTGGGTAGGTGAGCACATATTTTACAGAACAGTGAAGTCATCACCAAATATAGCCCTATGAAACGATTATAGGTGAAACATCCCCTCCATGTTTCTAAAGAAATTTCATCAGAAAAAAAGTATCAACAGAAAAGACATGTTTAGTCTCCATTAATTATGTAGCAGGATATTTTGACTGACCTGGGGTCCAGCCGTTGTTGGTGGAAGGGAATGTACTAATTCTTCCTTATATATCCATTGGTATTTGGCTCTTAAGAACCATTGGGTGGTGTCTGATTGTAAATTTCCTTCCTTGTATCTATTTGCATTCTCAAATCTGCAGAGAGATGGAAGAGTCTCCAGGCAGGAAAGAGACTAGGACACTGATGCAGTCAGTGACAATAAAATATATCTAATGGACAAGGGTGGACCTACCCTTGTAGGTCCTATTGGTCCTATTCTTACCCTAAGGGTTAAGGGTGAGAGGCAAATCTGATTTCAAATGCACCTGATTCCATTCTGATTCACCCATCCAGTTGCTGGAGTATGCATTGGGGTAAATAGTTCTGTGCATAAATTGAAAGAGGTAAACCATAAATTCTAGATAGAATAGAAACCTGGGTTTGAAAAATAAGACATCAACATTTATAAGAAACTACGGGAAGATTTAGTTAGAGTGTTGTATTAAAAGAGTACTTCTTAAGCAAAATGCAAAATACATAAATTATAAAGAAAAATATTCATACATTTGACTACATTAAAATTTTTAATTATGTTCAGTAGAAGTCCCATGTACAAAAGGAACAAAAGAAAAACAGTAGACTGTTACACATATATAGACAAACACACACACACACAACCTAACTAGATGGGAAAAGATTAGTATTTGAAATATACAAAGAATCTTCTACAAATCATTAAGAAAAAGCCAAACAACACAATTGAAACATGGATAGAAAATATTAACAGGAAAGTCATAGGAGAAGAAATCTAAATAGTTCATAAAAATAGAATATGCTCAGTCTCACTAAAATGAAGTGTAAACTTTATTCATCTATTGGCAGGATTTTTAAGTCTGACTTTGCCAGATCATGGAAAAGTACAAACTATCATAAGCCACCAACGGTGTATAAATCTATTAAACCACTTTGGAGATTAGTCTGGAAATGACTGTCTGCGATCCAGAAATTCCACTTCTAGGTAGATATTCCAGAAACGTATTGCAAATGTGCAGAACAAAAAGTTCATGGCATCGTTGTTTCTAAAACTAGAAAATGCCCATCAATAAAGTATGAGCTAATTAAGTTGATGTACATGTATTTAATGAAGTACTATATGGCAGTAAAAATGAAATCACTTACATGATATGTATGAATATGGCTAAATCTCTGGAAAACATAATGTGGAGTAAAAAACATAAATTTCAGTTTCATATATATGCAAAGCACTATATAATATAATAAATATATAATGTGTAATTTAAATATAACACACGTATGTGAGGAATAAACCTAGCATCTGTGATCGTGGCTGCCTCTGAAATTAAAGAAGGTAACAATGTCATTGTTGATTGACGTATA
>NC_060267.1:162547583-162611647 GCF_021613505.1 Equus quagga
AGTGAAATGTTAAAAAGCCAATCAGAAAATTGTTAGTCAATGTTTAATGAAGGTCATTTCTCTTCGGATCCTGGAGAAAAGACGGCCATCGACAGAAATGCTCTGTAAATATCTTTGACTTATAAAATATGCTATAGCAAAGTTGTGCATCAAATGTTATTGAAACACAGATAAGAGTACAATTAATTCTGTGTGAGAGCTGGACGGGGAGAATGGGTATACAAAATGGTGTACAAAGGGTTCTAAAATGTTTTTTCAAAGAACTTAGAGTCAATGGGGAAGCAAAATGAAAGCAGGTGAATGGATAAACATGGTCCAACCATCTGAAATTTGGTTGTCATTCTAGACTCTCCTTTCTCCCTCCCTGACATTTACCTTCTTACTAAGTTCTGTCATTTCAACCACCTTCATGTCTGTTGAACCTGTCACTTCTTCCCATTTTTTTCTGCCATGGTATTAATTCAGGCCCCTATTGCCCTTGACCTGGTGGTCAGGATGGTTTAGGTCACGTAGTGATATGGAATAATCGCAAAAACCTCAGTATCTTTTTTTTTTTTGCTGAGAAAGATTTGCTCTGAGCTAACATCTGTTGCCAATCTTCCTCTCTTTTTTTTTCCCCCTAAAGCCCCATGCAGTTGAATATTTTAGTTGTAAGTCCTTCTAGTTCTTCTATGTGAGCTGCTGACACAGCATGGCTACTGATAGACCAAGGGTGTGGTTCTGCACCCAGGAACAAAACCTGGACCACCAGAGCAAAGCATGCTGAGCTTTAACTGCTAGGCCATCATGGATGGTTCAAAACCTCAGTATCTTAACACAACACAAGTTTCTTACTCATACAGTGCGTCCACCATATATCATCCGTAGCACTGCTCGTCATAGTCACACGGCGACCAGGCTGAGAGAGGCTCTGTGATCACCCAGGCAGGAGTAAAGGACAAGATGAATCATGCACTGGCTCTTCAAGTTTCCACCCAGAAATGACACATGCCACCTCAGCTGACATTTCACTAAAACATGTCTCATAGCTTTACCCAACCTCATAGGAAGCCCAAAGAAAAAACGCTGGAAATATTTGGTGCAAATCACCAATGACCACCTCATTTGGGTTAACTGAACAGCTCCTTATCAGGCCTTCCTGCTTCCTGCCTCATCTCCTCTGATTCATCCTCTCCACTGACTTTCTTAAATTCAAATATGATTATCTGAGCCTATTACCACTCTGATTAAAAATTTTAATGGCACATATATCACCCGAGATAAAGCTAAATTTGTTTGGCATGTTGAACAAGCCCATTTAAAACTGGCCCAGGTCTTCCTTATATTTTCTTCCTCTTCTACTACCACTATTGAAACCAGTCCCAGCTGCACCCAAAATAGCATACGTTCCAGCCATACAGAAGCACCAGGTGACACACCTTTTGGTACCTCTGCACTTTCGAACACCTGTTTTCTCTCCCTATGCCTAGAATGACCCCCAACCTTTTGCACCCCCTTCCTCTTAGAGGAATGCATCCACTGAGACTCATCTAAAATGTCACATTCTCTAGGACTGTTTCTGTGACGTCCCCAGGTTGAGTTAAATTTTCTTCCTCTGCTCTCATGGTGCTATGTACATACCTCTTCAAGTGCACCTACTGCATGGGAGTTACTGTTTGTTTAAGTGACTCCACCAATAGATTTTGAGCCCCAAAGAGGAAATGGGCCGTGTTCTTTTTGGGATGGGTCTGGCATATAATATATTATTTGAAAATATTTATTAAGTAAATGAAATAAACACACACAAAAAATCAAGTTCTAAGCTCTGGAACAGATTCTAAAGTCTATGGGAGTAGTAAGTAAATGAAACACTAGTTTTCATCCAAAAGTATATTAATATTCTCCAATTTGCACCTATCTGTTACACTGCTGATAAATTGAGATTAACTAATGTGCTTTTCTCTTTTGTCTTTTTAAGTACAGGCCCTTCACCCAACCTGACTTGGGGCATCTATCTTCCTTGGGAGAAGGTTAGGACTGCTAAACATGGAACACAAAGAGAAAATAAAGGAATTTTCAGTTTCTGACATTCAAATATAAGATTTTACAGCAAGATAATCATCCTACAATCTAGGTCTTATATCAAGAAAAAATTGTTTAAATTTAGGATATTGAAAGTCAGACTTGATGGGCTGGAAGGAAGTTCAACAGGAAGAAGTAAAAAGGTTTGTCCCTTTCCAACTCCAGGGGATTGTGGGTAGGCAAAGAGAGAGCAGCAGGAGAGTCAGATAAGCTCATCCCTCCTGATTGAGTCCTTGCAGGCTGGACCTGGAGTGGGAGAAGATGGCTCACGAACTGAGGAGAGTACCAAAGGGGAAAGAGGCTCTTCTTCTGATGCCCCTCCTTCCAACCAACAGTCTAATTAGCATTCTGGGAGTAGGCCACTTTATGAATTGTCTTCACTAATCTGGAATACAGCCACATCGAAGTAAATTTGGCACAGAAGCATGTGACAAAGAGGGAGGATCTGACATTTATCTTTCCCAAACCTGTGCTGTCTACACCAGCCCCAGAAGTAGCTACAGTGTTTTCCCATGAAGGTCATTGTAGCCAGGTGAAGTTACTGTAGCATGGGTTATAGGGTGGACCACCAAGGGAAGCTCCCTGCCAGAGTTCAGAGGGGTCGAAGGAGAGTCTGGAGGAGACCCAGTTAGGCGTAGCTCACCATCAGGAGCACTGTACAAGCCAAAGAGAAGACCATGGCTGCCTCAGATGCTGACATCAGAGGCCAGTGGGACTCGCACTGGTCTGCGAAACCAAGACACCATGGCCTCAGACATCAATAAATCTCAGATCCAACACAGCCACAGAGCAGCCTGAGGCAGGAAGCCTCTTCCCGTGAGCATCAGGAGAGTGAGTAAATTCCACATCCCTCACCTACTCAGCTGGATACATAGAGAAGAACACTGGAAACATAAGCAATTTTTAAAGAGACAGACAATATTATTACATCAGTTTAAGCCTTAAGACAAATTGGACATTTAGTTAGTATTTCTCCCACCTTCCAATGAGTGGGGGAATGTGAAAGACTCAAATATTATAATAAAAAAATAAAGAAATGCTTCTTTTCTGTAGATCCAGAGTTAAATTTGCAAACCCACTATATATGTGTGTTTGTATTTATATACGTACATTTAGAAGCATATTTATTCCACCTTAGTCCATAAAAAATTTGATAACATCTTTCTTTAGTATACCATTTGGACTTACAGGAGGAAAATAAATTTCAAATATGTTTCAGTCACATATTTTCATTCCTCGTAGTCTACAAAATGCTGGAGTCTGGAAATATTGGTTGAGAAATTCATTTATCTCAGGGAATTGTCCTTACCAAAAGTGGCAGCTAGTTTTTGTTACCTGTGGTAGAAATTCTAGTGGTTTCCCCAGTCCAGTTGTCTTCTTCCAGGCACACTGAAGGATTACATTTTACCACCCCCCTTACCATGCCAAAGGGACTATGTAACTATTTTGGGCCAGTGGATTGTGGAAAGTGTGGTGTAGTTACTTCTGGGCAAAAGAGATGGGCATGTTCCTCCAGGACTCCCTTCCTCTGCCCCAGTGACTGAAGAAGCCATATATTCCAGGGGATACATTGGTAAGGTGGGTCTATAAGTTCTGTGTGGAAGAGAGGCCCCAGCCCATCTGTGTGGGGCATGTGACATGAATGAGAAATGAACTTTTGCTGTATTAATCAAGGGAGATTTGAGGAGTGTTTGTTACCACAACATAACCTAAACTATCCTGACTAATACAGTATACATATTCACCATCCATATCTCAGTTTCTCAGACTGAAAAATGAGGATAAGAACCAGGGTTTTATAAGGAAAATGGTATGAGTATGGAGACAATAAGATTTTTAAAGCTACTTAAAACTGCAATACAAATGAAATCAGCTTCCAAATATTCACAATAAAGAAAGGGTAACCCATTGTCCCTAATGTCTCAGTCACTGAAGCTCAGATATTTATCACTCCGACCGTAGCTTTCTACATGGTCAACACCTCTTTGCTTTTCTAAGCTTCACCTGCCTGACCCAGACATTAAATGTGAGCTATGAAGTATTGTCACATGAAAACACTCAACCTAGCTTCAAAATAGCAAGGTGAGAATCCAAATACTGACTTGTTGCAAAAATGTAATACTGGTAGATTAAAGTATACCATGACAGCCTGGCACATTCCAAAACGTTTTTCCTGAGCAAATGCTGTCTTCTTTAGCTAGCTCTTTATAAAAGTATTAAATACCCTCTCAAAGAACACAAAAATATTTTTGAGTGGACTTAAAAGCATGGAACAACTTTTAGATATGCTTTTAATTGGGGAAATGAATAAAGAAAACATGCTTTAAAGAGCAATTCACGGAATTAGCAATTCCCGAGAGGTAACAGCGCATTGGGTGCTACACCTGTGGCAAAGTTCCAATCGCGTGGGCCATTTTGTGGCGCCAGGCTTGGCCTCTTTTGTAGCAGAGACGTCATCATTATGATCCATCAATAGACAGCTCACTCCATAAATATGCACATAAATTCAAAATCTTAGTGGTGGTATTATTATTCTAATGGAAATACTGTACATCTTAAATCAGTAGAGGTACTGCATTTAACTTGGAAGTCAAGTTTCTGTGACAATGTAGGACTGCCTTGAAGAATCCCATTTACTCTGTGGCTCCTTCATCTCTGATAATGGACCTTATTGTTTTGGTTACCCGAAAGCTGATTACAGCTGGGGCCTTGGAAATCATCAATAGGCAATCACTTTGTTATTGGTGGATCTTGGAGATGGTATCCTAGAGTAGGTAGTAACTTGTCTGCTCATTTGCTCATTTATTCATTCAACAAATGTTTATTGAGAGCCTCCTACATGCCAGAAACTGTGTTCAGCTCTGGGGATCCAGCAGTAAATAAAACAGACAAAAAAATCTTGCCCTCATGGCACTTATACTATAGCAGAGCTGAGGGTCAGAAAGTCAGGATCAAAGGCTTCTTCTGCCATTAAACAACAGGATCTCAGTTTTCTTGATGATAAAACCATGGGGCTGGAGGAAGATCTCAAGCTAAGGCACCACCCAAGCAGGTGTTTGGAAATATGTTGGGAGACTTCTGTTACAATAATAACTGGGGGATTCTATTAGCACTTAGTATTTAGAGGCCAAGAATGCTAAACATCTTTAACACAGGATAGTCTCTCACCCGGAAGTACTGTCCCACCCAAAATGCAAATGAAATT
This sequence comes from Equus quagga, assembly GCF_021613505.1. NCBI lineage: Eukaryota > Metazoa > Chordata > Mammalia > Perissodactyla > Equidae > Equus > Equus quagga. The sequence continues at coordinate 162,552,850 of NC_060267.1, forward strand.
CCCTTTGAAAAACGCCTGATGCTTTCTAAGGGCCCTTCCATCTCTAACATCATATAAATTTGGAAGAATTGGCTGCTATCTATTCTTGAAAAAAAATCAAGTAGGTGTGTGCTGTCGCAGAGGACACATCTATGGAAGAGGATTCCTGACAATTCTTCATTTCTCTTGGATCTTCTAACTGAAAGTATAAACCTCGAATCTTGTGAAAATGAAAATGCAAGCCAAAAACACATTTTCTCATTCCAAGAACAGATTCCCACTAGAAAAATGTCTGGATTTTTTTCTCTCAAAAAGAAACTACAGTCGTAGTCTCTTAGAACCTTGAGACAACAGTGAACACTCTCTATCAAAAGGGATGCCCTATTCACACCGCAGACACAAGGAGCATAAATTAACCTGGACCTGAGTCCATCCTGAACAGAATCTTGTGGCTTAATTTACCAAATTGATCTTAGAACCACTCTCCAGTTCTTCCTGAACCACAGTAGATAATGTCAGTGTTTTCTTAGCGTTAATCTATTTATGGTGCCTAATATCTACAAATGAGTTCTATGATGATCTAACATGTTTCTTCTTCTCAAGCTGTCCTTCTTCGGAGATTCTGTTCACTCACTTAAGGAAAAAAATATTAAATAAAATCAATTGAGGGGGAGGGCTGAAAATTAGTATTTCTAATTCCAAGGTAATGGTGATGCTGAAGCTGCTGGTGTCTGAACCTCACTTTGAGAAGCACAAGATTAGACAGTTTCTTTTAAGTACTTTCTGGGCTGAGCAAATGTCAAAATTATTCTGTAGCTGTAAAATCCAGGAATTGATTCCAGAGTATGACCCTGTGTTTGATGCTTAACTTTGGTGCCAAACTTGGTCAAATACAGAAACTCATAGTTTTCATTCAGGGCGGCTGATGGCCACTAATTACTAACACATTGACAATAAAAAATTGTGTTAGTGGTGTCTATGCTCAGCCCAATGGTGGAGCAAGTTTTAGGGGTAACAGGAGAATTTCCTAGATTTCTCACCCTTTTAAAACAGCACACCCTATCTGTATCATAATCCAACCAAATCTGGAGGATTGAGTTCGAGCTTCACACAGTGGAATCTGGCAGTCGAAGGGCAGCTAATAATGAAAGCTAACACTCTCCACAAACTGGTCTTATTCTGGCTGAATTTAACAGTGATGGGGTTTTTACGAGGTCATATTGACCTTCAGCATATCCTGGGCCAGATACCACTGACCTAGGGCAATCTGAACTTCTTAAAGTCAGGATGTGCTGCAGCACAGATTCAGAAGACTTGGTGTAAGGACTTCGGTAGAGTCCTAACTGGGACACTTTCTGCCAGGAACGATAAGTCAGTGATTTGAACACTCTGAAGATTCCTTATCTGCAGAATGGGATGAGGAAGACCTGCTCCAAGGCTGGTTGTGAGGACCTAATGGAATTATGTGCATAAAAGAACTTTGTAAACAGTGAAGTGCTACACAAGGCAAGCTTTTAATAGTAAGTCCTTTCTAATGGTGAGCCATAGAGAATAGTCATGTTTTGTTTATACCTGAAACTTCATGCAGCAGCTTAAAGGGGTTAGAATTTGCTGAATTAAATTTGTGGACAGGTATCTACAAAAATATAAAGGTGAGTTTTTAAAAATATAGGCTAACTAAGGGCTGGCCTGGTGGCACAGCAGTTAAGTTCGCATGCTCCACTTTTGTGGCCAGGAGGTTTGCCAGTTCAGATGCCAGGTGTGGACCTAAGCACCGCTTATCCAGCCACGTTGTGGCAGACATCCCACATATAAAATAGAGGAAGATGGGCACAGGTACTAGCTCATGGCGAATCTTCCTCAAAAAAGAAAAAAATTGTAGGCTAACAATATCTACAGCTATAACAAGACATTCCATCTGATTAGAGCTCCAAATGTTTTCAGGTTTCTGGGCATTCAGATTAGTTTGTCTCATCTTTTAATACACATGTACATACCCTGCAGTGTTTTTAAAATCCCCAGGATGGAGGTAGATGTCCCTTACCAGTGTCACCTAAAGTAGGTGTATATGCTTGACATATGGTAATTGGGAAATGTATTTATGCTTTATATTATGTAGTTTTCAACACTGAAAAGAAAAGAACAACTTTGAAAGACTCACGCTATCTGATTTTAAGACTGATTGTAAAGCTAGAGTAATCAAAACACTGAAGTATTGAAGACAGAATAGACATGTAAATCAATGGAACAGACCAGAAAGTGCAGAAATAGACCCATTTATATCGTCAACTGATTTTCAAGAAAAGTAGAAATGTGAATAATTTAATGCACAAAGGATCCTGTTTCAATAAATGATGCCAAAACTACTGCACCCACATAGACTACAAAATGGAACAGTACGAAACTTTGATCTGTACCTTGCATCGTATATAAAAATCAACTCAAAATGGATCATAGACCTAAATGTCAAATTTAAAACTATAAAACCTCTAGAAGAAAATGCAGGAGTAAATATTTATGTTTCATAAAGCAAATATTTCTTAGCTATAACTCCAAAAACATGAACCATAAAAGAAAAAAAAAAGTCAATTGATAAATTGAACTCCATCAAACTAAGAAATTCTGCTCTTTTGAAAGATACTCTTGAGAGAATTAAAAGACAAGCTACAGACTTGGAGAAAATATTTGCAAATCACATATCTGATTAAGGACTTGTATCCAGAATACATTTTTTTTAAAACTCTCAAAACTGAATAATAAGAAAACAACAACCCAATTCAAAAAAACAAAAATGGGCAAAACATTTGGACAAAAAGTTCAGCAAAAATGTACAAATGGCAAACAAAAACACAAAAAGATGCTTAACATCATTATTCACTGGAGAAATACAAGTTAAAACCACAGTGGGAAACCACTACACACTTACTAGAAAGACTAAAATTAAAAAAATAAAAAATCTAACAATAGCAAGTGTTGACTAGCATGTGGAGCTGCTGGAACTTTCATCCACTGATGGTGGGAATGCAAAATGGTACAGCCACTTGGAAAAGCATTTGGCCATTTCTTATCAAGATAAACAAACTCTTACCATATGACCCAGAAATCACAGTCCTAAGAATTCACCCAAGTGAAATAAAAATTTATACTCACACAAAAACATGTTCATGAATGTTTAGAGCAGTCATTCGTAATTGTTCAAAAATGGAAACAACCCAAATCTCCCTCACCTGTGTAGTAGATAAATGAACTATGAAACATCTATACAATGAAATATTATCTAATAACAAGGAATAAACTACTGATATGCACACAACATGGATGAATCTCAAATACATTGAAGTAAATGGAAGTAGCCAGACCCAAAGGTCTATATACTGTATTACCCCATTTATAAGACACTCTTGAAAAGGCAAAACTGTAGAGACAGAATGGCCAGGACATGGGTGTGGGAGGCAGATTGTCTACAAAGGAGCTATACTGGGAAATTCTTTTAGAATGATAAAACTGTTCTATATCTTTATTATGAGGATGGCTTTATAACTGTTTGTCAAATCTTGTAAAACTGTACATTAAAAAAGTCCATTTTACTGTATATAAATTATAGCTCATAAAAATGAAGAAAGACAATGTATAATTCCATTTTCAAATATAAGCTTATATTAATTATTGAATATAGTCTTGAAAGTGCACATTTTCTTTTTCACCTTCCTCTGGGACAATGACACAGCCTGGTATAAGTAGGCCTGAGCACTGCCCCAGACTGAGAATTGGCCTTGCAATGGTAATGACATCCCTCGCCGCCTTTCTGTGACAGCTCTTTGTAAACCATACAGTTCTAGAATAAATTAGTAGGTGTGAATTAATTATTGACTTTCGTCTATCCAACCCGGAGGCTGAAGTAAGAGCCAGGTTGTGCAATGTCCACCAGGGAGTGCAGGCATTTGAGAAAGCATGATGCTCGGGCTCTGACTTGCAGCTGGGCTGAGACCGCAGCTGCTGAATGCCTAGAATTCTGGAAAACAGTAGTCAGGTGCCCCACTAAGGTAAATGCTATTGGTGAGGTAGGATTTAACGACACGTATCCCGTTTAAAGTTATTTCAGTGTTAAGAAATAGGGAAGTGAGTAAGAATAATCTTAGTAACGCCCGGCATTTATTGAGCATTAATATCCCTGTGCTTTACACACATGATATTATTTAATCCTCACGGTTACTCCATGAGATGGACATGAGTATAATCTACTTCTCATAAATAAGGAACTCAGGCTGGAGAGAAGTTAAGTAAATGTCCCCAAATCACACAGTTAGTATATGATGGAGCCGATATTTGAGCCTGGGCTCTGAATCCGATTCTCTTAACCAAGGGAAGAAAATAAGAAAATCAGTTTTGTCTTTTTGTTTTTTTAATTATTTTAAAGTGTTCTTGGAGGTGCCTGAAAAGCCAGTGCAGCCAACTCCAATGGCTCCCAACCCTTATTATTAATGTCATATGGATACATATGTATACTTTAATTTAAAATAACTCTCTTGCCCTCCTCCTCTTTGTTACTACTGTTCATCTCCCCTTAAGCATCAGCCAAATGGTGTACCAGGCTGTGTAGCTAACGCTTGCATAATAACTTAAGATCTCACAACCCCTCTATTTATCAGGCAACAATGTTACCAAAAATAACTGCATGCATAACTAAAGAGGAGGAAGCAAGAGGTGGAGAGAATCTGTCAATATGTTTGGAAATGTACAATAAAGAGTTGGTGGAATGGTTTTACCTTTCTGAAGTCACATCTTTGGGACATTTGGAATAAACAAGGGTCCAATGGGCCATCATGCAGGAGGCTGCAGAACTTGGATTGAGACCAAGTGTGGGGAGGTGACGCAGGGTTTCAGTTCTATGTCACCAACAGGTGGCACTTTGCAGCAGTGGCTGTGCCAAGGAGAGAGAGAGAAAGAGAGGCGGGAATCCCAATGTCGTAGGTAATGCACTTGCTGAAAGGAAGCTGCAGGCGCCCTTCCAGAGCCTGGGCCACCCTCAGCTCAAAGTGTTTGAAGGCCTCCTTCTTTTCACACTGCTCTTAGGTTCCCAAGACATTGAGTGTCCCCCCACAGGACTTCCCAGAAGGACAGCAGGTTAGCATAAATGGTCACTGGTGATGTGCTTCCTCACACATTCCAAGGGGACAAGTGGTAAGGAAAAGTGGCAAAGGGTAGAGCAGCTTTTGAGAAAAGCTCCCTCATCCTCCAAGTTTGCAAAATGCCATTAGCACTCATGAACTAATGAACCACAAGAATGTATCGTGCACGGCTTTTATGCTTGCGGTTCTGTCAAGATGCAGAACAGTGGGGCCCGCAGTGTGGCACTGCCTCTTCCAGGTACAGCTTCAATGATTTTTATCTTAGCTTGGAACACAAAGTGTGTTCTGATACTAATACTGATAAAAGCATAAAGGCTGGCACCATCTGCCATGGCAACTATCAAGATGGCAGATGCTTTTCATCAGCTTTATCTGAACTTTGCATTAATGGGAATTCAGAGACTGTGGGTGCGTTTTCAAAAAAAAAAAAAAAGGACATTAAAATGATAGCACTCCTCTGAATAGAACCAATTCATCAAATATCAACCTATTCTCATCGCCTTTATCTCTCTTGTAAGAAAAACAAGGGGGAAAGAATCTTGCTCTGCTTTTTGTTGTTGTTGTTGCTTTGGCTTTTCCTGTGTGTGCCACTCCAATTGTCCTGGGGCTTTATTCAGACCACTCCCAAGGGCTCTGACCCTGAGGAACTTGCTATAGAGGGGGCAGTCACCTCCAAGCAGTCCTTGCTGCAGCAAATGAGATTGAAATATGCAGTCTCTGAGGGCAGGGCAAGCAACAAACTAGTGTGCGAGTGTTCGGTCTACCACAATTAATACCAGCGGCACTTTTCAAATTAAGAAGAAATAGGAGAGGAGAGAGAAAAAAGAAATCATGTTCCAGTAGGATAGCCTGGAACTGGGGCACATATATATATATATGTGTATATATATGTATATATGAAGTTTACAGTTTATAGCAGGTACATCTCTCTGTCATTCATTAGCCACAGTAGAACAAGACAATTCCCTATATCCAGAAAAGATGCTAATTACATTCAGTCCATGAGCTTAGCTATGTTGGCTAGGAAAGCATACAGGATGGATAAACTTGATGGCAATAGCAGGCTGTGTACACACTGCTGCTCTGCTTCTCCAATTTGTTATATACTATTTCCCACAGGATGTTCTCCCTTTTTGGCTTGTTAATTAAGTCTATATTTTATCTACCTATCCACCTATAAATGTATTGATTTGAGAAAGTTTACTCAGGCTTTTCCTATAAGTACGATATGAGATTTCAAATACATCAGTTGATATATTTTGTATTATTTCTATATATTTTTTTATTTTAGTGCTTTACGTGTCCATAAAGCATATATACGTACACATAAAGCATAGAAATAAATATCTGGAAAGCACAGAAATGTGTATGTATATATACATAAATAAATACACACACACACAATTGACCGTTTATGTATTCATACATATTCTCACACATAGCGTAGTAATTAAATGAATAGCACCCTGTAACCTAGAAGAAATGAACATATGATAGACATAGACAAACATCTAAAGTCAAAAATCTTTATAACTGCACAAATGACTACCAGGAATTGGAGAGGGCCCTTTGAAAAGAATTGTTTTACCCTGAAAAGGAAAAAAGAGGAAAATCAAAACCAGAGAAGGCGAATAGAAAAAACGAAGAGTTGCACTATGGAAGGCCCATGAGCTCTTTCATGAAACTTGAGCTGGACCACTGACCTCCATCTGGCTCAGGGGCTCCAGAGGGGCCTGGAGAGAGCACGTCAAACCTGCCCACTTGGGTAGAGTCGCTCAACTTCAGCTAGTGACACAAAGAGAGCTCTGTGAGCACCGTGTTTTCCTGATCATGACCAGGTTGATGGTGGGTTTTTTCCCCCAACGTGATCACAGGAATGTTTTTCCCCTGTAATTTCTCCATATAAGATTCACTCTCAGATACGTTTCCACTTTTTTAATTTATAAAAAAAAAAAAGAAGAAAGAATGAAAGAGCATCCCATACAGGAGTATGTTGTTTGCTGGTGTGCCCTGGGCTGAGTCCCACACAGCGTTAGAGGAGCGAGGCCAGGCTCCATGGAGACGCGATGAACAGAGTTTTGCTTTCATTTTAAGTCTACCCAGTTGTCTACTTTTCAAATAAAAAGGAGAAGGGTGGGCTAGATTTTAAGAAACAAACAATTCCATTTCAAAATCTTCGTATGTCCGTCAATGTCTCATGTAATAATTTATAACTTCCCTTGGGCTGAAAAGTTGCCCTCAGCTCCCTCCATGGATTCTCAATGTGAGGCATTATTTCAAAGGGAAAGAAGGCCAAGCTCCATGTTATTCATATGGAAAAACAAGTTTTAATGGATCTTTTTATTATAATAAATGAACAAATAACCACTTAGTCCTAACAACTCAATTAAGTACTAAACGAACAAGTTTATGTTTATAAAAGGGACAAAAAAGGTCAAGTCATATAAAAGGAAACGCTACTACACACTGGGAGCAAATCTCTAGTGATAGGACATGATACTAATCTTGCTGGAATGAGATGACTAAGAAAAGGCAGGCTGAAAGGATGGAACAATAAAAGACACAGGGCTACAAAAGTGTCTTAAGTGGCAGAAAGCATCTGGAGAGCAGGGTTCCAATCCTAGCTTTAACACTGGCTGTGTATTCTTGTACAGGTTATTTATTTTCCCTAATTCTTGAGATCTCCTTTAAAATCAGGGTTGAATTTTAGTCTTTCCTAGACTTTTATAGTAATGTATGAAAAGTTAATATAGGGCCCAATGTAAAAGTGTCCATTTTTTTATTTTGTCCAGTAAGGACAACAAAAGATAATCATATTTAGAGCCAACATTTCGTAAAAGGCAGGAAATTTTAAACCTTCTTAAAATAAGAAGATATAGTATCAAATAAAGAACACTCCTTTAATTGGAAGCACCTTAGTGTTAGGGAAACCTCATTACATTATCCTTATTTTTCCCATTGCACCATGGACCAGTGAAAACCCTGTCCCAGGCTGGTCCCCATCCACATATGGGCATTTGAGAATCGCTGGAAGTGAGTTTCCTTCTGCTGCTGACAACTCTGTGATTCTAAATCTTGATGTCCTTTCTAAACTCATACCTCCAAGTGAAATATCGTCTAACTCCCTTGAGCCCTAATGCTTTGGGGATGAGCAAGGATGGCTGTTACACAGCTCAAAAGGCAGCCTTGAGAGGGAAGCAAATACAAAAGAAGAACTTTTTCATTTGTACAATAAACATATCTCTGAAAAGTTTCACATAAACTCATTTTTTGATATACCAATCATATTTTAAAGGCACCACAGGAATTTTTACTTATAGGGACCTTTTCTTAAAAATGGAAAATTATATTTATAAAGTAAATAATAACCTTTTAATATCTATTCTATGTGAATCTGCATTTTTACCTAGTGGGGTTATCTAAGCAAGTTCTGTGTGTGTCATAAAAGATAATCAGATAAATGTCAGTGCAGTACTATGAATCTATTTACACTGAGGGTCTAATTATATTTCCCATGAACAGACACCTCTACTATAAATCTCCTCAAAACTATAATATAAGTATTCCAAAGTATTGGAAAAAGCACAGGATCCAGAACAACAATAACTAAAATAATAGCTAATATACATTGAGTGTGTATTACATATCAGGTGCTTTATACATATCATCTCATTTTATACGCAAAATACTTCTATGAAATAGATTCTATTATTATGCCCTTTTTGCATATATGAAACTGAGGCACAGAGAGGGTAGAAAACTAGCTTAAGTTTAGGCATCTAAGAAGTGGTGGAGCCAGAATTGAAAAGCAGAGAGTCTGAGTCCAGAGGAGCACTCTTATTCATTCTGCTCTCCAACTGTGAAGAGCTTTCTGTAACACTATCTGGAAGGGTGGCTACATGTGGACCAGTGGTGGGATTTTTCCTGGGAAATTATTTCACGAAGGTATCATCACTGTTAATCACCAGCCCCCACAGGGCAGGAAAGATGATGACACGATTCCATTCGCCTGCCTGTCCCAGTTTGTTGAACTAGGTTAGTGGTTCTCAGACTCCAATGCATAAAAATCACCTGAGGGGCTTGCTAAAAATGTAAATATCCAGGTCCCATCACCAGAATTTTGGATTTACTCTGGCTTTGGTGAGTGGAAATGGGATGCAGCAATTCCATGAGCCAGTGAAGGCTCATCTTTCATTCTTAGGTCTCCCTGCCCCTCTGTGGCAATAAATGGCATTCCAAAATGGTAGAGTCTCCCTCAGCTGAGCAATTCATCGAACTAGCTAATTTTTAAAAACACCTCTGGGTTATTTCAGTGTAGATGTTCTTTGACTTCACTGAGAGACACCCTGAATTAGATGATGTCTAAGTTTCCTTCTAGCTCCAGCTATTTGAGTTTATCATTAGAAGTAATGTATCAACCTTATATTCTCTGTAATTATCGTAATAGTGGGGTTTGCCTATATACTATAAATAGAGTGCTCTGTACACACTGACAAAGAACAAGAAGATATAACTAGCTCTCATCTCTATTTCTCATTCATTCATTCATCGTTTATGTATTGCCCAACCAATATGTGCCAATTAGTGAAAAAAGTGCTGGGGATTCAACAATCAATGAAACAGATGTCATTCTTGTCCATATGGACCTGAAAGTCTAAAGGGAAATACTTGCATTAAAGAGTTGTTAGACATCTGATAAGGGTTCTGGAGAGGAAATAAAGGTTGCAAAGGAGCACATAAGAGGGGGACATATCTGTACTAGTCAGGTTAACTTATGATGTGCTGTAGTAACAAAGCAAGCACCAAAACTCAACACAACAAGTATTTCCTTCTCATCTGTGCTCCATATTCAAGATAAGGTTATGCATTCCACACGGTCATACAGAGGCTCAGGCTGAAAGAGATTCTATCATCTGAGATGTTGCTTATCACCACAGAGGGGAAGGGAGAGGGAGAATCAGACAAGAACTTTCACTGCCCATGAAATTGCCATGTGCCTTTTCCACTCCCCATCACTGGCCAGAAAAAGTCACATGACTCTGCCTAACTGTAAGGAGGCTAAGAAATATAGGACAAGAGCTGGAATGTTTGGAAAGCATTATTGTGAGTCTCTGTCCAATAATCTAGTCTAGGTCAGAAGAGTCAAAGTCTCCCCTGAAGAAGTGAAGTTTAGGCTAAGACTTGAAGGTCATGTGAAGGGGAAGGACAATGGCAGCAATGGGGGAGGGAGCTAGAGAAAAAGATGCTCCAGGCAGAGGGAACCATCCATGAGAAGTCCCAGAAGCAAGAAAGAGTTTGGCAGGTTTGAGGAATTGAAAGCATGTAAGATGGGTAGGTGGTAGAGATTAAAGTAAAGGCTAAGGAGTGTGGGTAATTTGTTGCTTTGTCCTGAGGGAGACAGGAAGCCATTGGAAGTATTTTTAATTTGACATTCACCTGGTTTAATAATAATTTTGGATAATCAAGTCACGAGTTTTATTTTCTGGTGAACTCTTAGTTAAAATAACTATAAATGGTGTATATTTTGAAGAGCAGTTTAGAAGGAAGCCATTGTAAGATGTTCCTAGAAGTAAAAAGTGACTTCTTATTCATAATTTCCTAATGGGATCAACCAAGTGATAAGCTGTTAATTACCAAATATTAATCCTCAAAACAGTGGTTTTTCCATCTTGGCTTCCCACTAGAATCCCCTGGGAAGGCTTTAAGAATCCCAATGCCCGATTAAGGCGGAATTTCTGGGAGCAGGATGGAGGCATCAATAGTTTTAAAATTTCCAAGCTGATTCCAATGTGCAGCCAAGGTTGAGAATCACAGCTCCGTAAGCTTCCAGGAAGAGAGATTCTCAGTGGGACACTGAAGTGTGGGAACACGTATGGGGGCAACCTGGGGACTTTATGGAACTACCCCTCACCCAGATTCTGTTAAGCCTCTCCCCTTTGAGGAGGAAGTACCTACTGGGAATAAGGACCATGGGGAGTGAAGGGCAGTGTTCTTAAAGGGATTGTATTTTATATCTCAGATATGTTTGAGGTGTAAAAAAGTTGAGAACAGCTGATACTGTCAAATAGAACTTTCTGTGATGATGGAAATGTTCTAGAATCTATGTTACATGAACCACATGTGACAATTGAGCACTTAAAATGTGACTGATGTGACTCAGGAACAGAATTTTTAAATTTTATTTTATTTTAATTAAGTTAAGTTGAACTGGAAATAACCAAAAGTGTGCCTAGCAGCTAGTATATTGCACAGCACAGATCAAGGGCCTTAACCTAAAAAGGTTGTCTTAACTAACAAATACCACACATGCATGTGTCTATTGCTGAAGAATATGATGTATACAGGCCAGCCCCAGTGGCCTAATGGTTAAGTTCGGTGTGCTCCACTTCAGTGGCCCAGGTTCAGTTCCCAGGTGCAGACCTACACCTCTTGTGTACCAGTGGCCATGCTGTGATGGCAGCTCACATACAAACAGAGGAAGATTGTAGCACATGTTAGCTCAGGGTGAATCTTCCTCAGCAAAAAAAAAAAAAGAAGAAGAAGAAGAAGAAGAATATTACATATAAGATCCACAATTTTTCTGTAAAAAATTTCATCTTTCATTCAAGGTGCATGAGTAGATATTTATCATGGTTTGTTCCATTAAACTCACTCCCTAGTAGGAACCAGCAATTATTTCCTGCTTGAAAGTCACATGATATTGAGCTACCTGGAAGTTTCAAGGTCATCTAGTCTAGGACTAGGAACCCAAAAATCTAAGGGAGCCAGGCAGGTAAAATAAATGAGTGAAGCATGTTATTTGTATATTATACCCATAGAAATAGTGTTCCTTTCCACAAAGAAACATGAGGCTCTCTGCTATTTTTCTTGAAACCAAGGCCTCTCTGTCTAGCTGTCTTGTTCCAACCCCCTTTTCTAACCTAATATTTCCTCATGTAGCCTTAGCCCCTCGTATCCACAATGCAAAAGAAAACTGGTGACATCAGCAACATGGCAGCATGAGCTATTTCCTTTATCTCTCCCCCTTCGAACTACCACTAAATGGGCATTCATTGGCCAACAGACAATACACACACAGCACAACAGGATGCTTAAGAGACCCATGCAGATATACCTCTGAAGGTGGATGGACTAACCCTGGGGAGGTGGTGGAGACAGGTAAGGACTATCCAGCCCCCAGCAGCCCCGTGCACACATGCAACTGCTTTCCCAATTGGAGCACCCATAGTACCACTGCAGCCCCAGGGATGGGAGCACACCTCAGCAGAACTGTAGGAGCAGGCTGTGGCAGCCCTGAGCCCCAGTGTGATCACTTTACCAATCAGGGAGAGAGCCCACAGTGCCGCTGCAGTGGAGTGGCCCAGGCTTGGACAGGCACAACTGCCAGGGATGGAGGCAGGCTCAGCATACACAGCTCCTGCCCTCCTCCCACTTGCAGCAGGTGGAGTCTGCAACTAGATATTATGAGTATGCAAAGGCAAAAATCTACCCCATAAAATAGGATGAAGTATATTAATACTCCAGACCAGAAGGAAAAAGATAAACATCTATAAATCAATCCTGAAGACATGGAAATTTACAATCTAAATGACAGAGAATTCAAAATAGCTGTAATATAATAAACTGAATGAGTTAAAAGAAAACTCAGAAAGACAGTTCAGTGAAACCAGGAATAAAACTAGCAAACAGAGGGAATTCTTCACAAAAGAGATGAAAACTATAAAGAAAAATCGATCAGAAATGTTGGAGATGAAAAACACTATGAATAAGATAAAGAAAAATCTGGAGTCCTTAAATAACAGAGCTGATATCATTGAGGACAGAATTAGCAATTTAGAGGACAGAAATCTAGAAATGCTTCAGGTGGAGGAGGAGAGAGAACTAAGATTAAAAAGAAATGAGGAATTCTCCAAGAAATATCTGACTCAATTGGGAAATGCAACATAAGTATTATAGGTATTCCAGATGGAGAAGAGAGGGAGAAAGGAGCAGAGAGCTTGTTCAAAGAAATAATAGCTGAGAACTTCCCAAACCTGGGGAAGAAGCTGGAATTACAAGTAAAAGAAGCTAATAGAACTCCTAATGACATCAATGTAAAAAGACCTTCTCCAAGGCATATATTAGTGAAACTGGCAAAAGTCAATGACAAAGAAAAAATATTAAGGGCAGCAAGGCAGAAGAAAATAACCTACAAAGGTACCCCTATCAGGCTTTCAGCAGATTTCTCAACATAAACCTTTCAGGCTAGGAGAGAATTTAATGATATATTCAAAATTCTGAAAGACAAAAATCTTCAGCCAAGAATACTCCATCCAGTGAAAATATCCTTCAGATATGATGGAAAAATTAAAGCTTTCCCCGATAAACAAAAGCTGAAGGACTTCATCACCACAAGACACCCACCTACAAGAAATGATCAAGAAGGCCCTGACACCTGGAAAAAAAAGAAATGGTTTACAAAGCCCTGAGCAAGGAGATAAGTAGGCAGACAAAATCAGAAAATTGCAACTGGTGATCAGAACAGGTTAGCAAACACTTAATTATAGCATTAAAGATAAAGGGAAGGAAAACATCAAGAAAAATATAATCACTTCATTTTAACCACAAACTCACAATACAAAATGGAGTAAGTTGTAACAACAATAACTTAGATGGGGAAGAGGAAAGGGATGGAAACTGCTTAGACTAATGAAGTAAGAGGCCATCAGAAAATGGACTAACTCAGCTACAAAATCTTTTATAAAAACCTCACTGTAACCACTGAATAAAAAATCAGAATGGAGACACAAATGATAAATAAAGAGAAAACTGGGATAACCATCATAGAGAGCCACAACCCTGAACTGACAGTCCAAAGTACATGGGGGGAGAAACAAGAGAAATACAGAACAACCAGAAAACAAGTGATAAAATGGCATCATTAAGCTCTCATATGTCAATAATCATTCTGAATGTAAATGGATTGAATTCTCTAGTAAAAAGACACAGAGTTGCTGATGTATTCAAAAACAAAACCCAACAAATATGCTGCCTCCGAGAAAGACATCTCTGCTCTAAAGACAAAGACAGGCTTAGAGTGAAGGGATGGAAGACGATACTCCAAGCTAATGGAGACTAAAGAAAGCAGGTGTTGCCAACCTTATATACAGACAAAGTAGGCTTGAGGATAAAAAAGACAATGAGAGACAAAGAGGGGCAGTATATAATGATAAAAGGGACACTCCACCAAGAGGACATAACAGTTATAAATATATATATGCACCTAACACAGGAGCACCAAAGTACATAAAGCAACTATTAACTGACCTACAAGGAAATATTAATAGCAACACAATAATAGTAGGGAAACTTAACACCCCACTTACATCAATGGATACACCGTCCAGACAGAAAGTCAATAAGGAAATAGTGGAACTAAATGAAAAACTAGACCAGATGGACTTAATAGATATATATAGAACACTCCATCCGAAAAAAAGTAGACTACACATTTTTCTCAAGTGCACATGGAACATTTTGAAAGATAGACCACACGTTGGGAAACAAGATAAGCTTCAATAAATTAAAGAAGATTGAAATCATATCAAGCATCTTTTCTGGCCATAAAGCTGTGAAACTAGAAATCAACTACAAGAAAAAAGCTTGGAAAGTGACAAACATGTGGAGACTAAACAACATGCTACTGAACAACAAACGGATCATTGAAGAAATTAAAGGAGAAATTGAAAAATATTTTGAGACAAATGAAAATGAAAATATACCATACCAACTCACATGGGATGCAGCAAAAGCAGCCCTGAGAGGGAAAGTCATAGCAGTACAGGCCCACCTTAACAAACAAGAAAAATATCAAATAAGCAATCATAAACTACACCTAACAGAACCAGAAAAAGAAGAAAAAACAAAACCCAAAGTCAGCAGAAGGAGAGAAATAATAAACATTAAAGCAAAAATAAATGAAATTGAAACAAACAAAAGAAACACTAGAAAGGATCAATGAAACTAAGAGTTGGTTCTTTGAGACAACAAACAAAATTGACAAACCCTTAGACAGATTCACTAATAAAAAAAGAGACAAGGCTCAAATAAATAAAATTAGAAATGAAAGACAAGAAATTAGAACGGATACCACAGAAATACAAAGGATTATGAGAAAATTATGAAAAACTATATGACAAAAAACTACACAATCTAGAAGAAGTGGATAAATTCTTAGACTCATAAAACCTCCCCAAACTGAATCAAGAAGAAATAGATAATCTGAATAGACTGAACACAAGTAAAGAGATTGAAAGAGTAATCAAAAAACTCCCAAAAAATAAAAGTCCAGGACCAGATAGCTTCTCTGGAGAATTCTATCAAACATTCACAGAAGATTTAATACTTATCCTTCTCAAACTATTCCAGAAAATGAAGAAGACAGAATACTTCCTAACACATTTTATGTGGCCAGCACCACCCTGATCCCAAGCCCAGACAAGGACAACACAAAGAAGGAGAATGACAGGCCAATATCACTGATGAACATAGACGCAAAAATCGTCAACAAAATATTGGCAAATGGAATAAAGTAATACACTAAAAGAATCATACACCATGATCAAGTAGGATTTGTACCAGGGACACAGGGTTGGTTCAACATCTGCAAATGAATCAATGTGATACACCTGTAATACCATGTGATACACCTCATTAACAAAAGGAGGAATAAAAAAACACATGATCATCTCAATAGATACAGAGAAAGCATTTGACAAGATCCAATATTCATTTATGATAAAAACTCTCAATAAAATGTATATAGAAGGAAAGTACCTCAACATAATAAAGGCCATATATGACAAACTCACAGCCAATATCAAACTCAATGGGGAAAAACTGAACACCATCCCTCTGAGAATAGGAACAAGAAAAGGGCGCTCACTCTCACCATTCTTCAACATAGTACTGGAGGTTTTGACCAGAGCAGTTAGGCAAGAAAAAGAAATAGCGGCCAGCCCCATGGCTGAGTGGTGAAGTTCGCACACTCCGCTTCTGCGACCCACGGTTTCACTGGTTTGGCTCCTGGGCACGGACATGGCACCGCTCATCAGGCCTGCTCATCAGGATGCTGAGGTGGCATCCAGCATAGCACAACCAGAGGCACTCACAACTAGAATATGCAACTATATACCAGGGGGCTTTGGGGATAAGAAGAGAAAAAAAAAAAAAAGATTGGCAACAGATGTAAGCTCAGGTGCCAATCTTTAAAAAAAAAAAAAGAAATAAAAAGTATCAAGTTGGCAAGAATGTTCCAAACTCTGCCAGCTTGTAACTATCATATAAATTTCTGGCATCAGTTAGGAATTATTTTTAGCTGCTAATGATGGAAACTGGATATAACAATGGCTTGAGTGAAACAGAAGATTATTATTTGCTCATGAAAATGAAATCCAGAGGTGCAGTCCAGGATTGGTATGGAGGCCACCAATATATTGTTAGTTCAGTCAACAACTGAATAATCCCCAACAGCAAATTTGGATTTCCCATCTTAGAAGGCAGAAACTGTTTTGGATTTTTGGGTGGCAATTTTTCTAAGTTCTAAGAAGTCATAATATCCTGTCTCTGTCTGGCATGTCATTATGGGAACTTCTGCTTTCTGGACACAGTTCTCCAAAAATGGTGCCTAAGAGTAACAGAGAAAGATTAAACCATGTCCCATAACCAATATAACCATAGGGCAACCATTTATATACAATCTAACATCATTTCATATAATTTTTTAATAATATTTCTGGTTGCCTGATGATAGGTTTCTGAAAGTAGAAATGTGGGCTCTAGATATATATGGACAAAATGCCCTTCAGAAAAGTTGGAACCACTTTCATTGGGGGATGAGAGCTTTTCTAATCATAAAACCACCAGAGTTGAGAATATTCTACTTTTTTTCTCACCAAAGGTAAGGAATGAAGGAAGAGAAGGGATGTATAAATGACATTGAAATGTTGTTTTATTTTTCATCCTTTGAATCATGACTGGGCAGCCATGAAATGCAGTTCAATGAGCGTGATCACATTGGAGATTGCTGGAGGAACAGCTCCATTTGGGATGCCATAAAAGCAACCCCATAAAATGGCTACAATCAATGAGACAAGAGAGTCACTGAATCAAGAAGATTCATCAAAGGACAACCCAAATGTTATAAAGGAGCTCTCAAATATGTGCATTCTTAAAAATCTTGCCTAGCTCATTTGGGTACCCCCACCCTTCTCTTAGTACACATGCACTCACACAGAATCCCTTAGGAATCATTGGATCAAAAGTTTAGTTCCTATGTAGATATTTCTAGTAGTTTGAGATTTGCTAAAAAAACCCCAACAACTACGAACACACACACACAGAAAAACCAGTCTAGGGTCCGGCCCAGTGACTTAGTGGTTAAGTTCACAGATTCAGGTCCCGGGCACAGACCTAGCACTGCTTGTCAAGGCCCCCTGTGGCGGCATCTCACATAAAATAGAAGAAAATTGGCACAGATGTTAGCTCAGTGACAATCTTCCTCAAGCAAAAGGAGGAAGATTAGCAATAAATGTTAGCTTAGGGCCAATCTTCCTCACAAAAAAAACAAAAAACAAACCAACCAATGTACTAACCAAGTTATTACATGTCACTAGAATTTATCTGATTTTTGAGACCAGATTGACAGATTAGCTGACTGTAGTTGATAAAACTGCCCCAAATTTCCAGTTGCTCTGGCATTTCTGGAATGAATATGTACATCTAAAATGAATACAACTATTTCCAACTTGAAGGAATGATTTTCAACAAATATTTACATTTTACCATTATTACATGAAAATATTCAAGAAAAGCATAGAATTGGTTTAATTGTGATTGGTGAAATTATTTAAGCAAAATTTTCAGGAGAAGGTGAGCTTTGATTAGTAATTTAAAGAAATGAAGAAATGAGATTTGGAAGATGTTAGGAAGATGTTAAAGCATAAATTTGAGATTACTGTGGGGGGGAGAGAAGGGGATAAATATGTGCAGGAGGGCCAGATCTAGCAGAGGGAGGTGGGTGACAAGAAGATAGAGAAATGGCATCCAATCACTTCAAACTGGCAAATACAGTTCAAGTCGCTGGAGGCCTTCTATGGCAAGAGTGGAAGATTTATCTGATTAGAGCCATGAAGAGCCACTGCAGGATTAAGTCACTGAATACTACGATCCCAGTGCCAGGCTTAAGAAATTATTTTGGCAGCCATGTACAAAATAATTTGGAGTGGATAGAGATAGTGTGTTGGAGTTGAGAAAGAAGAATGTTCTGATAATCCAAGAAGTAAACCAGAAACAGGATGCAGCAGAGACATAGGGAAGAATTGGAAGACTCCAGGTACATCAGAAAAGGGCCCAGGAAAGTTCACAGCAGCTCACAGAAGAGGCCTGTTGGGGGCAGGGTTTGTTTCTGGCAATAGCAAAAATATGGCGATGGCCTTCTTTGAGTGTGGCTATTGCTTCCTTTGCACCTAGAAAACTTAGCAATTTACCTCCTCCTTCCCCTCCTGAGTTCATTAGGGCTTTCTCACGTCTGAATGCCTCCAAACACTTTTGAGCCTGTTTATATCTTCAGCAGGCATGGTTTCTTGGTGCAAGCAGTTGCCTTTTGCAGGTGACTATTTGTGACCAAGGACAGATAGAAAGGAGTTAAAGATCGCCGTGAGGTTTGGGGCCTAATGGGCCATTGGATAATAAAGAGCATAGGAAGAAAAAGCAATAGGGGAAAATTCCAGCAGCTGAAGAATAGGAAATGGAATCGTGGTGGCACAGCCACGGGATGCAGGTCGACAACGGTTATTGCGTTATAACAGAGGGGGCTGGAGGCTCCATTTGGAATGCAGTGAGAGCAGTCCTACAAGACGGATCGCATTAATATGAAAAGAATATTATTGAAATCAAGAAGGTACAACAGAGGGCAACCAGAATGATACAAGGACTCAAGGACCTTAATTATTTACAAAGGTTGGAAACATAGTGGCTCCACTTTCCTCTGTTAAAAAAGAAAATGTGAAGAGAATTCACCAAGAATGTCCTCAATTCCAAGGCAGCAGAATAGAGGGAGATTTGCAAGGACCAAACGCCAAAGAGAAAGGAAAAAGAAGGGGCAGGTACTTAAGCCCCAAAAGAATATGGTATTAAATAAGTTTTAGGGGGATTTCTTTACAAAGACAAGGGTAAATTTACAGTGCAAACTACTATGCAGGTTCAGATTGCTAATATATGTGTACTGTACATATGCGTATGTGTATTTATACAAATACTATATATTTTAAGGAGATAAGCATTACAAAGGAAAGTAATTATGGGGTGGCACAATTGCAGACTCAACTAGACTTACGGAGATTTCCTGTTCTAAAATTTCCTGTGTTCCATAACGCTTCCATGTAATTTTCAATGTTTTGAGTGCCCATTGGCAATACAGACTAAATACTAAAACAATCTAGAATGATATTCAAGTGAAACTTACAGGAAAGTAAATCTGATCTTGAGCTGTCAAAACACCACTTAAAGTACAGCGTATTGACACTCAGTCAAACTAAGGAATCTTCTGGAAGATTCCAAAGAAGAAACCAAAGAAGCACTGAAAATCCATATTGCCCTGGCCACCAGGCACCAAACCCACACCAAACTCACGATGGACTCTGATATTTTCATCTGTGTCTTGACCTTATTGTTACACAAACAACAACAATTTACTAAATTCCTATCTTACACTCCTCAGTCTATTTTGCAACAGGAAATAAAGCAGAAGTGTGAGGCTAGGTCCTTGTTTCCAAGGAGTTAATACTGAGCTTTTCTTGCTCACAGCTGTATCCCTAAAACTAAGCACTGTGCCTGGCACTTCCTAAGTGCTCCATAAATCAGGGATCACAAGGGGATGACATCAGCTGTTGTTTATGGAGAACCTACTAAGGTCTACAGCTTGGGGATATATTCTCACATTTAATTTTCATGAAGACCCTGGGAAGTAGGTAGTTTGATCTCTGTTTTATGGAAGCACAGAGAGGCTAAGTACACCATCTAAGGACACACCTCCTGCAAATAGCTGAGACAGGACATAAGCCAAGACCTGTGCACTTTCCTGTAAGCCACAATACATCCTTTAATCTAGTCGTGAAAACAAGATAAATGCATGTGACATAGTAGTAAGTGATGTAAAATGCAAAATACTTAAAAGCTAGGGGCTATGGCCCAGGCTCCACATGCTAGAGAGATTCAGAGCAGATGCGGCCTGGAGTGGTCAGGAACTTCTTAGAAAGGGGACAGGGGAAGGGGCCTTGAATGACAAGAGCATCAGAGGGAAAGGTCACCCCAAACCAGCTGTGCAGTTAGCTAGTAGAAAAGGTTAATGGTCGCCAAATCTGGCTGGGAAAGTCTGAATTAGAGCTGAAAAGAGCTACTGGTCTAGGGAACTGGTGTGTATACTTTCCTCATAATAATCCTTTTGTGATGGGAAGGGGGAAAAATGTTTAAAAACACTGACTCTGACCTCTTAAACTTTTGGAGGGAAAGTTGGTATAAGTCACAAGAAGGAGAGGGCAAAGTTTTACACTGCTCCTTTCCGCTTCTGCCTCAGATTTCAGCGGACCCACATTAAAGGGGTGGTAATTTCAAAATTTATGGCAGTGCTTTGTGCTGCTAAAGCTATGTTATCCAAGACAGTAGCCACTGGCCATGTATGGCTCTGGAACATTTGAAACGTGGCTGGCCCAAATTGAGATGTGCTGTAAGTGTAAAATACACACCAATTTTGTATGGAAAAAAGAATTACGTAAAATATTCCATTATTTTTATATTGATTGCATATTGATAATATTTTGCATATATTCAGTTAATTACAATATATTCTTATCATTGATGTCACTTATTTTTACTTTTTTCATGTGGCTACTAGAAAATTTAAAACTACACATGCAGCTTGTGTTGTATTTCTATTGGTTGTGTTAGCTTGCTAGGGCTGCCGTAACAAAGTACGACAGACCGGGTGCCTTAAACAGCAGAAATTTATTTTCTTACAATTCTGGAGGCTAGAAGTTCAAGATCAAGGTGTCAGCAGGGTTGGTTTCTTCTGGGTCCTCTCTCCTTGGCAGGTGAATGATGGTCTTCTTCCCGTGTCTTCACATGGTCTTCTCTGTGTGTGTGTCTGTCCTAATCTCCTCTTCTTATAAGGACACCATATGGACTAAAGTCCACCTTAATGACCCCTGTAACCTTAATCACCTCTTCAAAGACCCTATCTCCAAATACAGTCACATTCCGAGGTACTGGAGGCTTAGGATTTCAACCTATGAATTTAGGGGGACACAATTCAGCCCACAACAGGTCAACACCATGCTAAAAGGAGGAGGGCTGGAGAAGGTGTCCTTTGATTGCACATGATACCTGCTGAAGGGTTTTAGAGCGAACTTGAAGCAAGAGACAAGAGGGAGCAGAATTCCTCACTAGGCTTAAGAATATGGGGAGACTAAGGTAGATAAAGAGAGGAGCATAGATAGACTGGCGAATACGAATGAGCGCAGGAACCGGCAAGGGGGAAAAAGACCAATAACGCCATTGGAGATCAGAGATGAAAAACAAGGAAAGTTGCCACAATACGTTTGTGTGGCAAGAATTCCAAGGGAATCTTCAGAACAGGAATGCCATCTAATATTTGACTTAATGTGTCTGCTTTGCTGGGACTGCTGCAAGGAAGCCTTTTTATGACCTGCAAGGAAGCCTTTTTATGACCAGCAAAACTATAGCAACTGCTGTAGCAGCAAAATACACAACTGCTTGGTATAAGTTGCCTTGAAAAACCAAAGCAAAAGGGACAGTGTGGGACAGAGTTAAAAGACTAACCACAGAAGGCAAGAGGTGAAGGAAATCAAGAATCTAACTGATAAAAGGAATTGGAGAAGATGGTGACTAGAAAAAAAGTGAGTTCGTTCAGACTCTCCATACATGTTGGCCTGAAGCTTGTGAGGGGAGTGAGTTCATGGTCTCCTAACATATGTGGAATGAGGGCTTGAACCATCTTGTTTAACTATTAATGGCAGTGTAAGGCCACAAGGCTGGAGTATTTGGGGATGGCCTGATGCCTGGATTTTGAGTTCAACGCGAAGAAAATTTACCATAGGTTTGTAGATGGTTTTCTACGTCACCTCCTTTATACACATCATCTCATTTGATTTTCAAAACAAACATGTGAAGCAGACAAGTATAATGCACTACTTACCATTCCCACTTTATGGATGAGAAAACTGAGGCTCAGAGGGTTTGCATGATTTTGGAACTAAAACATCAGACACATTCAGTGCTATTTCAGCCCTGCCACAGCCCTCTACCATCCACACCGCAAACGACAACAACAACAACACACACATGCACACACACATCCCTCTCTTTACATGTGTGGACTGGACTCCCAATACTCAGTTTTATGTTAGAATCTCTCACTATCCATTGTTTCCCCTTGTAAATTACTGTATTATCCAATTCTAAATGCTTCTGGCGGAGTAAGAAAACGCACACCAAGAAATTCTCCAAGAAATTTATGTGAAATTGAAAAGTTTGTTTGAAAAACACCAGATACATGTGTCTTACAGGTATTTTAGCAGAGCTATGGCCTAAATTGGGTGAACGATCTCCGTACCTCAGTTGTGTTGTCCCTTTTACGGTGATTCTTGCCCAGGGAAAGATTTAAAGCAAGAAGATTGATTGGTTTAAAGTGTGTCAAGGAGAGAGGATGTCTGAAACTTTTTCTTCTTCTATCAGCAGAAAATGAAAACATATGAAATGGGGAGGTGGGGCCTCTCATTCAGGGATAGATTAAAAAAAATTAGTAAATATAGCTCTTGTCTTTTATTTGATATACATCACTATCCTCCTGTGACTTATTCATAAATCCCCTCCCTGATGCAAGGAATGGTGCTGCAGATTGTGTGTGGAGGGGATGTCGGAAACACACTTATCTTTATGTCTTTTAATGGGAGATTGTTTGATTTTCTTGTTTCTTTTTTTTTTTTTTTTTGAGGAAGATTAGCCCTGAGCTAACATCTTCTGCCAATCCTCCTCTTTTTGCTGAGGAAGGCTGGCCCTGAGCTAACATCTGTGCCCATCTTCCTCTACTTTATATGTGGGACACCTGCCACAGCATGGCTTGCCAAGCAGTGCCATGTCCACACCCGGGATGCAAACTGACGAATCCCGGGTCGCGGAAGCGGAACATGCACACTCAACCACTACGCCACTGGGCCAGCCCCAGTCTTGTTTTTTTTTTTAATTTGTAACTTACACATGGTCATGAGGGTAGCATTCTAACACTATTTTCAGAGCAATCACAACTAAGAAAACACAATGTATCTATACACATCCTTTTTCACTGGCTAGTTAGCCAAAAGTTTAGTAATTTGGTTGAAGAGACAGGTTCTAGAAAATTCTAGGGAAAAACAATCACACGTTTCACTCTAGACCAAAGGCAGTTTCCGCAGATCTCTAGAAGAAAAACATGAGATGTTTCTGAAGATTCCCAAGTCACCTCCCTCTAGTTCTGCTACTCGAAGTGTGAGCCACAGACCAGCAGCAGTAGCTTGTTAGAAATGCAGGTTCTCGGGTCCCGTGTTAGACCTACAGATTCTGAACTGGTGCTTTAAAACATCCCCAGCTGATAGATAGTCGTGTACCGTTTCGGGGATACATTCTGAGAAATGGATCATTAGGTAGTTTCGTTGTTGTGTGAAGATCATAGAGTGTACTTCTGCAAACCTAGAGGTTTAGCCTACTACACACCAAGCCTATCTGGTACAGCATATTGCTCCTGGGCTACAAGCCTGTTCAGCACGTAACTGTACTGAATACCGAAGGCAGTTGTAACACAATGGTAGGTATTTGTGGATAGAAAACATATCCAAACATAGAAAAGGTACAGTAAAAATATGGTCTAAAAGATAAAAAATGGCACACCTGTATAGGGGACTTACCCTGAATGGAGCTTGCAGGACTGGAAGCTCCTCTGGGTGAGTCAGTAAGTGAGTGGTGAGTGAATGTGAAGCCCTGGGACATTATACTACTGTAGACTTTATACATACTGTACGTTACACTAAATTTATAAAAAAATATTTTTCTTGGGGGCTGGCCCTGTGGCCGAGTGGTTAAGTTCGTGAGCTCCGCTGCAGGCAGCCCAGTGTTTTGTTGGTTCGAATCCTGGGCGCGGACATGGCACTGCTCATCAAACCACGCTGAGGCAGCATCCCATATGCCACAACTAGAAGGACCCACAATGAAGAATATACAACTATGTACCGGGGGTCTTTGGGGAGAAAAAGGAAAACAATAAAATCTTTTTAAAAAAGTATTTTTCTTCCATCAATAATAAATTAACTTTAGCTTACTGTAACTTTTATAAACTTTTTAATTTTTTTAACTTTTTTACTTTTGTATTAACACTTAGCTTAAAACACAAACACATTGTACTGCTGTACAAAAATATTTTCTTTCTTTATATCCTTATTCTATAAGCTTTTCTCTACTTTGAAAAATTTTTAATTTTTTTTCTTTTTTGAGGAAGATTAGCCCTGAGCTAACATCTGCTGCCAATCCTCCTCTTTTTGCTGAGGAAGACTGGCCCTGAGCTAAACCTCCGTGCCCATCTTCCTCTACTTTATATGTGGGATACCTGCCACAGCATGGCTTGACAAGTGGTGCCATGTCCACACCCGGGATCCCGAACCAGCGAACCCCGGGCCACTGGAGCAGAACGTGCGCACTTAACCGCTGCGCCACCGGGCCAGCCCCTAATTTATTTTTTACTTTTTAAACTATTTTGTTAAAAACTGAGACACAAACACACACATTAGCCTAGGCCTATACAGGATCATCAATATTACTGTCTTCCACCTCCACTTCTTGTCCCACTGGAAGGTTCAGGGGCAATAACATACAAGCAGCTGTCGTCTCCTATATGAAAGATGCCTTCTTCTGGAATACCTCATGAAGGACCTGCTTGAGGCTCTCCTTAAAGGTGTCACTCTTTTCAAAAATATGTTCATGGTGGTTTGCTTTGTTTGCTTCATTTTTTTTATCACTAGTTTGCTTGTAAGCAGATAATGCACCATGAACTTTCTTGTATTAATGAAAACCTTTCAGTGTTGGCGTCCATGTTTTCCAACTGTTAAGGAGCCTGTTTAGGTCTGCAAAAGTTTCTGCTAAACCCCTCACTGTGAATTTTCTTGGGGCTGCTTCTTTTTCTTCTCCTGCAGTTTCCTTTTCTCTTACTTCTTCCTCAGCTGTGCATTCCTGTTTCTGTTCCAACAACTCCTCATTGGTGAATTCCTCGGGAGCCACCTCCAGGAGCTCCTCGACGTCATCCTCACCCACACCCAGGGTAAAGTTGTTTGCTTTCTCGACCACAGCCTTGTTGATTTTTGCAACCTCCTCATTCTTAGCAAATCCTTTGAAGTCATGGATGAACCTCTTAGGTGTCTTCTTCCAGATGTCATTTGTATACTCCTTTGTGACATCAGGCTACCATCTGTGCCAATCTTCCTCTATTTTCATATGTG
Source organism: Equus quagga (assembly GCF_021613505.1). Taxonomy (NCBI): domain Eukaryota; kingdom Metazoa; phylum Chordata; class Mammalia; order Perissodactyla; family Equidae; genus Equus; species Equus quagga. Next base: position 162,578,534 of record NC_060267.1, read on the forward strand.
GGATGCCACCACAGCATGGTTTGGTAAACGGTGTGTGGGTTCATGCCCAGGATCCAAACAAGTGAACACTGGGCTGCTGAAGTGGAACGCACAAATTTAACCATTACACCACCAGGCCAGCCCCTGACTAACGATTCTTGAACTGTTTATAACACTCAGAGCTAGCAGTAAACTCAACATCATAGTCTGGTCCAGCCTTTTCTTTCAACATTACAAACAAACTTTTTGCTTTGGTTGTGATCATTCTCGTGCTGAGAGGGATGTGTTTCTGTGTCTGGTCTTCAGTCCAAGTCATTAGAAGTTTCTCCATGTCTGATAGAGGCCCTGCTCGAATTTGTGTTAGTCTCGTTGCCTTCCGTGAAGCAGATCCTTTAAGAGCTTCCATCACTTTGTTCCTGTTCTTCAAGATCATAGCTATGGTGGAAGGGGACATGCCTGACTGGCAAGCAATAACCATCACTGATTTTCCACCTTCATAATCCTTAATCACTTTTAATTTCATTTCCAGGACAATCACTCGACATGGCCTCTTACTGGCAACATTAGCAGTGGATTTGTATGCTTGGGGCCATGATGAACAAAACAACATGAAATTAAATCAAGCACAAGAGAAAACGATGCAATCAAGAGACACGGTAAACATGAGATGTATGAAGCTGCTGTCGGCATAGCATGGCATACTGTTGTGTACAATAAACTTTTTTTAATAGTAGAAAGAGAAGACTCTAAAATAATGATAAAAAGTATAGTATAGTAAATGCATAAACCAGTAACATAGTTGTTTATTACCATTATCAAGTATTATGTATTGTACCTAATTGTATGTGCTATACTTTTATCAGACTGGCAGCATAATAGGTTTGTTTCCTCTGGCATCACCACAAACACATCACGCTATGACGTATGATGGCCACCATGTCACTAGGCAATAGGAATTTTTCAGCTCCATTATCATCTTACAGGACCACTGTAGTATGTGCAGTCCATCATTGACCGAAACATTGCTATGCAGCACATGACTGTACTTGAAAATTTGACAAGCACTGTTCTAGATAATTCTCAGATACAGTACCTAAATCCTGACAGAACAGAATTTTAAGCCCCAGCACTACGGTGACATTTGGGGTTAAAAATCATAGACAGACTCTTCTGTAATGACTTCAGAACCTAGATAGCAAACACCTGTGATCCACCGCAAAGCTGGGTGGAATCATGGCATTCTGAAATATGGCACTTATTCCTACTTCAAGTGATGGTTGAAACTCCTCAGTAGGCTCCCAAATTATTCTTCAGGGACAGTCCCCACATAAGCAAATAACCAAACAGATTGCCTGGCGTTGCAGCCCAAAGCTGGAGAAGAACCCAGACTGGCCATCATTGTTTCAGTGGGGAGGAGTGTGAGGAAGGGTGTGGGGGTCTCAGAAGAGGGACATGAGTGAGAAGGGGAGCAGAAATGGAACAAGAGGGAACACAGCTTAGGTGTCCTGGGCAGCCAAGGATGGGTCGCAAGCCTTTAGAAAGTGGAGACCAGCACAAAGCAGAAAGGAGTAAAGATGCCTTTCTGAGGCTATTGGATCACACAGGACACCCTGCTCCTGGAGTCTGGATGACAGCATGCCTTGAAGAATAAATGGCTTTCTCGCCTCTCCTAGAGGAGATGGCACAGTGCAACATGATTCACCAGCCCACCCTGCAAAATCCTGCCACTTCCTGTCAGCTTTTAGGGCCAGAGGACTTGCCCTCAGGCCATGAGTCCCATTAACATTTACATGCCACTTCCAAAGTGGCAATTGTGAGAGGAAAGGAGCCAATTGCCTGATATACTTTAAATAATAATAATCATCATCATCATCATTTAAAGATCTTTAACCTGTTAACGATGCACTGACAAACCCTGAGTTTACCGTTATTGGAAGAATGATGCCGGGGCCAGAACTGAGACTGCAGATTGATTGATTTTTTTAATTTAATATTTGTTCATGGGGAGGCTGGCTTCTTTATTGTGGCAGCACCTGCTAGTGCCATTACAGTTACAAGGCCTGTTGGAGAGGCTTTATGGCAAAGGCTTATTTCTATGATAAATACTAGTTGGGGCGGGTGGTTAATATCCCAACAGTTTCCTGTTACACTGGGCTCAATCAAGTCTGGCCCATATTGTTAAATCCCACACATCAGCTTTGTACACACACACACACAAAATAACTGTTATGCCAAAATCAACATCATTAATTAAGTTGTGAAGGAAATGTTATCCAAGTCAATCCTTAAATTAATCACTAACTTTAGATCAAGAATGTGAACAAATAAGTTGCTTAAAGCTTATGTTTTGAACCCAACTTGGTTATAAAAGCGCAATTATTAAAGCTATATTATAAAATACATACATTTGATTGCTATAAAACTACTTAAACAAGCAACTCAGCACATAGATTTTCATTTACTCAAAGACAATAAAAGAGTATTATTACACAGTTCATTGTCTTATTAGTCAAGAAATAATTATTAAGCACTTATTGTGTGCTTAACAATCATCCCATTCATATCCCAACTTCCCAAGCTCAAGTACATATTGTAAAATATGTATAAATACTACTCAATAGCATACATTCTATTTCCCCATACCAAGACCTCGAAATGGGTTTTGCCTTTGGAAGGTGAGGTTTCCATCCTGCGCCAAGCAATCTACTTGTTGAGAGCACAGGTGTGAAGTGAAATGCACTTGGGTTCCAGTCCTTTTCTTGATCTCAGCCCCTTTCCAGCTGTGTGACCATGGGCTGGTTAGTTAACATCTCTGTATTTCATATTTCCTCATTAAACAACAGTAATAATAGCATCTATCGTTGTTGTTGTAAAGATGAAATGAGGTAACAGATGGCTAATTCCAGGGCAGGGATAGGGAAAGTACAAAATGAGCCTGGAATATCTTGTTATTCCTGAAAATACTGAGTTGCTTAAAGAATGATGGATACATGTTGTGGTAGGCAGAATAATGGTCCCCCAAAGATGTCCATATCCTAATCCTCAAACCTCTGACTATGTTGTCATACATGGCGAAGGGGAATAAGGTTGCAGATGAAATTAAGATTGCTAACCAACTGACTTTAAAATAAGGAATTTGTCCTAGGTTATCCAGGTAGACCCAATGTCATCACAAGGGTCATTAAAACAGAAGAGGGCAGCAAAGTAGGGACCAGAGTCAGATAGAGATTTGAAGATGCTATTCTTCTGGCTCTGAAGATGGAGGAATGGGGCTGGATGCAGGCAGCCTCCAGAAGCTGGGAAGGGCAAGGAAATGGATTCTCCCCTGGCGCCTCTGGAAGGAATGTTGCCCTCCAATACCTTCATTTTAGCCCAATAAAGCCAATTTCAGAACTGTGACTTTCAGAACTGTAAGATCATAAATTTCTGTTGTTTAAGCCACTAAGTTCATGGTAATACAGCAATAGGAAAGGAAACTAATGCATATGTCAAGAAAACAAGACCCAGTTTGCATACATACTGAAAGAGAGAATGACAAAGCAACTGTTACCATTTGGAGAACCTGGGTGAAGGGGATAAGGAAATTCTTTGTACTGAATGCAATTTTCACAACATGTCTGAAATTATGTCAAAATTAAGTTTTTAAAATGAGAAAAAACGTTCGCATAGGGAGGAATCAGATCTCCACCCTCCCTTCCCTTCTCCACCCAGCCGGGCAACTAACTGTCCCTCCCCGACCTCAGAAAGACAGAGAAATTTCAGTCTCTTAAGAGTCTGACCAGGGACCACCAGGCAAGCAGGAGGAGGAGGAGAGACCTGGCATTGAAAACTGGAGGACAGGATAAAGTCTATCTGCCAAATGGCGGGACCCCTCCACCAGGGTTCAAAACACAGGCAGCCAGACTGACACCCTGACCCCCCACCTACTGGCAGAAGTTTGATTTACTCCTCTCTAGAGAAATGAGCCAGTCCTACAGAAGAGACCTACAGATACAGTCAGGGGTCCCCCAGTGAAAGAGGAAGACCACAGCTCAGGGAAGTCCACAGTGGCTGAGATTCACACACACACACAGTGGCAGCAGAATAATGGCCCCTCAGGGATGTCCACAACCTCATCCCTGGGACCTGTGAATGCACTGGGTCACATGACAAAGAGGAATTGAGGTTGCTAATCAGTCAATCCTAAAACAGAGGGATCACCCTGGAGTGTCCATGAAGGACCAACGTCACCATAGGATCCTTAAAAGGAAAAGACAGAGGCAAAAGACAGAAAGGTGACTAGGAAAGGTGAGTGATATGATGCAAGAAGGACTCAAGCTGCCATTGTCGGCATTGAAGACGGAGGAGGGGCCATGACCCAGGGGATGCAGGCAGCCTCTAGAAATGGGAAAAGCCAAAGAAATAGATTGTCCCCTAGAGGCTCCAGGAAGGAAGGCAGCCTGGCCCACACCGTGATCTTAGCCCAGGGATAGCAATGTTGGACTTGGGATCTGAAGAATTGTAAGGAAATAAGTCTCTGTGTGTGTTTTTTTGTTTTGTTTTTCCTTTTTTTTGCTGAGGAAGATTTTCCCTGAGCTAACATCTGTGCCAATCTTCCTCTATTTTGTATGTGGGTCTCTACCACAGGATGGCAGACGAATGGCATAGGTCTGTTCCCAGGATCCAAACCTGCGGAACCAGGCCACCAAACCAGAGTGCTCTGAACTCAACTGCTACATCATGGGGCCAGCCCCTAAGTTTGTGTTGTTTTAAGCCTTATATTTTTTGTAACTTGTTAGGGCAGCAAGAGAAAACTAGTACACACATACACAGCTTCCAGTTGGCCCTACATAGTCTTCATTTTAAATGTGAATGTGCAACCAAGAATCACTAGACATTCAAGAAGTGCTTCCAACATGAGACAGAAATGGAAACAAACTAACAACAGAAGAAACAAAAACAATGCAGAAGGCAATAATATTCCCAGAGAAATAAGTGGAGATATTGTATCTATGAAACAAGGCCAGGATGCTATTTATTTATTGTATTTATCTAATACTTAGATAAAACTCACTATGTGCCAGGCAATATACTAAGTGTCTTACAAATATTAAATCATTTAATCATCATAACAACCCTATGAGTTAGGTTCTCTTATCCTTATTTTACAAATGAAGAAACAGGCACAGAGAGGTTATGTAACTTGACCAAGATCACACAGCAGAGCTGGGGTTGTGAACACCGGCAGTCTTGTTCCAGAGTCCACACAGGAATACTTGGGAATTAAAAATATAATAGCATAAATTTTTTAAAAATTTCAGAAAAGGTTGAAATCTATAGTTGAGGCAATATTTTAGGAAGGAGAAAAACATACAAAAGATCAAAAATAGGAAAAAAGATGTACGAAACACAGGAAATTCAACATCCAACTAATAATAGTTTCAGAAAATGAGAACGAGAGCACAGAGGGGAAGAAATGATCAAAGAAACCACTGGAGAAAATTTTCAGAATAGCAGGACATGAATTTCCAGATTGAAAGGGCCTATAGAGTATCTGGCACGATAAATGAAAAATAATCATCATCAAATGCTATGGAATGAATATTGCTGTTCTCCCGAAATTCATATGTTGAACCTATTTCCTCAAAGTGATGGTATTTGGAGATAGGGACCTGGAGAGGTGACTAGGTCATGAGGATGGCGTCCTCATGAATGAGATTAGTGCTCTTATAAAAGAGAACCAGAGAGATTCCTCACCCTTCCACCTGTGAGAACACTATCTGTCTCTGAACTAGGAAGCAGGCTCTCACCAGACACAGGATCTGCTGGAGCCTTGATCTTGGACTTCTCGGCCTCCAGAACTGTAAGAAATAAATTTCTGTTGTCTATAAGCTACCAGTATATGGTAGTTTGTTATAGCAGCCTGAATGGCGCTAAGAAATCAAGCCACATTGAAGTTTCAAGATAGCACATCTAAAGAGGTCCTAAAAGCTTTCTGAAGGAAAATAAAACAGATCCTATTCAAAGTATTGGCAAAAATAGTGCCATCAGATTTCTGAACGGCAATGCTGAAAGCTAGAAGAAAATAAAGCAATGATGTTAAAATCTCAAGGGAAATGAGTTCCATACTAGAATTCTCTACCCAGCCAAACTACCAGTCAAATGCGAGATACAATAAAGACATTTTAAGGTGTATGAGGTCTCAAAAACTTTACCTCCCATGAACCATTTCTCAGAAAGCTCATTAGTACACCACCCACAAAACAAGGAAATGAAACCAAAAAAGGAAAACAAAAGAAGCAGGAAACAGACAATTCTAATGATGGTGGTGAAAGGAGGTGAAAGGAGATGGGTAAGAAAGTGGAGCAGAAAGATAGTATTTCGTTGTAGACCTTGCAGTACAATTTGACCTCTTTTTTTCTCTTCTTTTTTCTCTTCTTTCAATTTGTTATACTATATACAAGCATCATTTTGATAATAAAAATTAAACATAAATGCCTTGGACAGGATTTGGCACATAGTTTGTGCTCAATGAATATTTGATGTTGATGGTTATGCTGCCACGATCTCTGTTAAAGCTGTGATATGAAAAGGAGAATCAATCCATTTTCTACACAACAGCCCTAAGGTAAGTTATCTCATATCTTTCTATTTCTCAATTCAAAGACAAAAATACTTAGTGAGTCAAACACTGGGTAAGATTAAGATACACACAAATCTGAAAATGCACTAGAAATATCGAGAGTCTATTCTCTGAAAATATTCCTGTGTTCTCTGTAAGCTATAAGAAAGTTTAGCTCAAGGTGCTTCCTATTGTGTTAACCAGAGTGCTTCAGATCTTACTCATCTCTTCATTTATTTATTCAACACTTATTTATTCACCATTTATTTATTCACCACATTCACCAATAAATAAATTTATTCATTTATTCACCACTGTTCTGGCAAAGGATCAAAACAGACAAAATTCCATACTTTTATGGAACATACATTCTATTTGGGGAAACAAAAAGAGATCCTGAAGATAGAGACGATAGGACTTGCTGACAGACTTGATATGAGGTGTGAAAAACAGGAATTAAAAATGATTCCAAAATTTTTGGCCTAAGCAACTGGAAGTATAAGTTGCCACCAACTGATACAGGGAAAGCTGTGGAAACAGCAGGTTTTGGTGGAAAGTTCAGAGTTAACTTTTAGATTTAAGGTTGAGAGGCCTATTACACATTCAAATGGAGTGCCAAATAGGCAGTTGGATATATGAGTTCAATGTGCAAAGAAGAGCCCTAGACTGAAGATAAAATTTTAGAATCATTGGCCTGTCAGTCAGGATTCAGGGCAGGACAGAGAAACCACTCAGTGTTTGAGGCAGAAACTTGCAAATTTGCTGGAAGGGCTGAAAGAATAAAATTCAGGGAACACCTCTGGATTTTTTGTTCTAAAGGCCCTTCATCATAGCTATAATCCACAAGTCAAGAAATTGCTACCACTACCACCGCTACGTGCCTCACACCCATGGAACGTGGAGCCCAGCTGCTGGAAACACCCGTGCACGTCAGGGGGAGCTGCCGTAGAAAAATCGTTTCAGCGTCCTTGCTGTCTTCTACTCCTCATATGAGTATTAGCATTGGCAGAACCTAAACTGCGTTCATAATCCAAGCTGAAAAAGAGTCTAGGAAATACAGTTTTTAGCCTTCATGTACCTGAAATACAGAAGCGAACACAAAGAGAGTCATGTGGATGCCAAAGGACAATAGACAATATCTAGCATAAATGACATTTAAAACCACAAGACTGAGTGAGTTCATCAAGTAAATAAACAGAGAAGAGAGGAGAACCAAAGGCTGAGCTGTGGATCAGTCCAGCATTAAGAGAATGGGGGGCATGAAAGGAAGCTGAGAAATGGCCTATGAGGTTGGAACACCAGGATTGTATATTGTCCTGGAAACCAAATGACGAAAGAGCTTTAAGGAGGAAAGACTGATGATCATCCCAATATCTTCAGATGTTATATAGATTTATTTTTTTTGTAAAAATAATGTATAGCTATTGTCAAAAAAAAGATACAAAACTAAATGTCATTTGAAATTCTACTCTTTAGGTAGAGATAATCACAATTAACATTTGGTGAATACTCACTATTATGTATAAGTAGGTATAACATTTCTGTACTTGCTATCATCTACCTATCTATAGACAATTATATATAAATGAATTATACTATTTATGCTATTTTATAATCTGCTTTTATCAGACAATAACATGACATAGCCATGTTTCTATGACCAACAGATGTATATTTACATCATCATTTATTCAAGAATGCATTATATAAATATATCATAATTTGTATAAACATTCCCCTATTGATGGACATTTAGGTTGTTCCACTATTTCAGTATTATATGCAACGAGCATTCTTGCTAATATGATAAAAAATTCTTGATGTCTAAAGCTTCTTTTCACCAAATTAAATATTTGGGGTAGAAAAAATTCATTAGATTCAGAAATGGTCACATAGTTGCAAAACTTTGTAAAAGAAAATAATTTGGAATGAGCTGATGTTATTACAAAACCTAGCTCCTGATCTTGGTGTCCTGAAGTTGAGTATAACAAAATGTTTGCTTGCATAGTTTGTGTCAATTCACACGAGTCTAAAATTTGGTGAATATGCCAGCACAGATGCCCTTTTGAACTTATACTATTATCAACCTACAATGCTATATTTTAGGACACTTAGAAAATCATCTTTCCATAAGTTTCCTTAAAATTATAATTACATAGTTAAATCAGCCATTAATGCTCCATAGACATAAAATTTAAATATACCCTGCTGCTTGATTTCCAATGTCCACCAACTCAGGGTTGAGTTTAGTAGGAAGCAAGGGAAAAATGAAAACTCATGTTGTGGTTTACACAATCATTTGGGCAGGAAGACTCTGAAAACTTATAGAAATTCTTGCAATGTGCTTACCATCATCCAACAAATTATTTCAATGACAAAGAATTTATTAAGATGCGGTGACTTCATCTCTCTCTCTCTCTGTATATTACCTACGTTGTGTAGGTAAACATGAGTGTGAGTGTTTGCCTCTATAGATAGATACCCATGTAGTCCCTGGATGAAATGCACTACATACAGAAAGTGTAAGGTGTTAGTGGTATGTAAAATAGAATCCTAAAATTGTGAAGCAAATTATATCATAGGAACACGAGGCACCAAATGGTAAACAAACATAAACAAATACGCTTTAAATCATTCGTTTCTGTTTCCAAGAATATTAAATCTAAGTCTTACAGGCTTCTTATTTCCTTCCCCCTTTCATAGGCTGTCCTTCCTTGTCTAGATTTCTTGATATATGAAAGCCTCTTCAAACATTCTGCAGTCATAAAAATCTCAGGGAAACATTTCACCACTTGACGGACCACTCTGAACTCGGCTGACTCTGAGAGGCATGGGTGCCATCTGTTTACTATGACTTCTTGGGCATCCAGTGGGCTCTTTTCCACTGCAGGGATGATATCTGGGCTCTGCAACAAAAGTGGTCACTCTTGGAGCTCCCCAAGCAGCCAATACTCACAAGCACCTTCTAGTTTGCAGGGATATCAATGGGGCCTTTTTAGACTATCAGCTCTTTGGGGGGAAAGAGATGAGGATAAAACAAGAAGACATAAACAGTTGCCCCCTCATTGGGCCCTTAAAACAGATTCCTCAGGAAACAGACTCTGACACAGAGATTTGGGGGCAGGAGGCTTATTGGGATATGTTTTGGGAATCAACATCTGTGAGGTGTGAAGGAAGCAGAAGTGGGAAGAGGGAGAAGTCAGACTTTGATGCAATTGTAGCTGAGGCTTCAGCCTATCCCACAGGGAGCCCTGGAGCTAGGATGGCTCCTCAGAGTCATCCCTAATTGAGGTAAGGGGCCTGGCCTTTGTGCCCTTGTATCAACCAGTCATTGGACATAGCCTGCCCCCTGGGAGAGGATGTAAGGAGGAATGAGGGGGCTCTCTTTGGTTGAGGGCATTTCCTGGACAGGGCTGTAGCTGTGAGCTAGCAGCAGCCACATTTCCCAACGGCAGGAGAATGCATGCTTATGTCCTGAAGGGAAATCTAGGCAGTGCAATAACACATCCACTACATGCCCCCACTCTCGGGAATTTCCTGATGTCCTGGAAAGTCAACTGTATATGGAAAGTTCTGACCTGAGGAACTAACCACTATCTTCAGACATAGGAGAGGAGTAGAAGGGCAGATATCATACAGGGACTACCAAGGTTCAGTGACCCTCAAATGCAGAGCCTCGGCAACCACGGGCATAGTTATTACAAAAACTGCTGCCACAGGTTTTTAAAGCCATACCAGATTAAAGAGCATCAGACGGTCTATGGTGAGGGTGCCCTATATGAGTAGAATTTTCCCTGGGGGGTATAAAGGGGAATTTATGCAGGCATCATATATACTTGATGTTTCTTTCAATTTCCATATAGATGTCTTATCCATATCCTTGAGCCCACATCTGATATCACCAGCAGTACACATATACGTCAATAGCTTCCTGAACTTTCTACCATATTTCCTGTATCTCTCTTCTCTAGCCCCTAGAATGTTGGGCAGACCAGAAGAACTAGGGAGTTAATATACTGGGATAGATTCTCAAACAATGAGGGCTGGAAGTTGGTGGATAAATATCCAGCCACATTACCTCTTGGTGACACAATTCCAAAGTATGTCCAGCACAGAGGGTCCCCAGTTGCCTGCAATGGGGGGCTCATTAATACACTGTTTACTGGCTCTCCTTTCTTGCCTGATTCCCCTACTATCTCTCTGGTTCCTGGGATCACCTCTCAAAAACAACCAGCACTGTAACCTTTGTCTCTACATCTACTTTGGAGGAAACCCAAATTAGTTGATAAAGGAAGATTGTCTTCATCATCATCAATCCTCATTCTTATGACAAAGTCTCTAAAAATAGAGTGTAAATATACCCCTGCTGGGGAAAAGCTGTTGCCTTCTCCTCACCTTCTCCAAAAAGTCTACAGTGTGAATGCTCTTTGGTATCATCCCCTTTCTGGCCCTTTACATGTGGGAAAGGATGGATGGATGGATGGATGGATAGAGAGAGAGAGAGAGAGAGAGAGAGATGATAGATAGATAGACAGATTGCATTCTGAATTTTTCTGACTGTTTTTGCCTGTGTACAAAAGCCTGTGAAATAGCTCTTCAGAAAAGATTCTAGCACTGTAACATTTTTTATTTTGTCCGCCTGCCATCCATTACCCTTCCTTCTGTTGGTAACATTTTGGATTTCCTTTAAGGAAGCACCCCTGCCCATACTCAGTCCCTGTGGACTTATAGGAACAGAACTTTGTGAACCATAGCCTTCCAGTTCTTCCAGAAACAGAGGTCCTGCAACATCTCTCGTGTGTTTAAACCCCATCCCACTCCCCTACCGTGGCTTCCTGTCGCACTTAAGGTAAAACTCAAACTATTCCCCTGATTGCTATAGACTGAACATTTGTGTCCCCACCAAATTCACATAAAACCTAATCCCCAGTTGATGGTAGTAGGAGGTGGGGCCTTTTGGAGGTGAGTAAGTCGTGAGAGTAGAGCCCTCATGAATAGGACTAAAGTGCTTATAAAAGCTCTCTCCCCCTCACCGCCGTGTGAGGCCACAGCAAGAAATAGCTGTCTATAAACCAGGAAGTAGCTTCTTAGCAGACAGCAAATCTGCTGGTGCCTTGATCTTGGACTTCCAGCCTCTAGAACTGTGAGAAATAAATTCCTGTTGTTTATAAGCCACCCAGTCTATGGTATTCTGTTATAGCAGCCCAAGTGGACAAAGACACTGATCTAAAAGTTTTCAGGTGACCTGGACCTCTCTGACCTCATCTCACACGGCTCTCCCCCCCAGCTCAGCCTGGCTCTCTCTTCTTGGACCTACCAAGCTCTTCCCTGCCTTAGGCCTTTGCAGTAGTACTTTAACTGGAAAAGTCGTTTCCCAAATCTTTGTTGACCTGCTGGCCTCTTCTTGTCATGCAGTTCTCAAACCCAGTGTCAGCTCCTCAGAGAAGGGTTCCCTGACTACTCAATCTGAGATGACCAGCCCCTCAGTCACTATCACATAACCCTGTCTTATTTTTATCAGAGCCCATGACAATATGAAATTATCATGTTTATTGAATTACTCTTTATTGTCTGATGCTCCTACAAAAACATAAGCTCCATGACAGCATGGCATCATATCTTGTTCACTCTCTTATCCTCAGCACCTAGAATAGTACCCAGATATAGCAGGTATTCAATAAAGATACTTAAAATAATAGATGAATGAATGAAACATTTTCTGCTTATATAGGAAAACATAAGCTTTTAGGAAAAAGTGTGAAACATCTATTCCAAAATGTATTGATTATTATTTCAGAACCTCCTAAAGCCTAAAGTCAAAAGTATTAAGTAAACATGGAACACAGCAATCGTTTAGATGACTACAGGCCATCAGCTTTTAATAGTCGTTCCAGATTGTCTAGAGATGTAAGATCTGAGTTCTTCCAATTCCAAAATTCTTAACCCTATGGATTTCATTATTCTAGATTGAGTTGTTTGTTGCTTCACAATGTTAAAATAATAATGGGCTAGTTAATAAAAATAATATAATGACAGCATTAGCGAGAAGTCGATGTAGCCATTTCCTTTGATTTACAGAGGTCCTCTGGATGGGGATTGAAAGGCAGCTGATTTCTGAGTCAGGCAGAGAAGTCCATCATAGTAATGGATACTTCAAGTCAAATCAGCAAAATGTGCTATCTGAGGCAACCCGTGAAATATGTTTGGCTAGATACTACCAGGCAAGGAGGAGGGAGAAACAGGTGTGCCAGCAAGGATATGCGACTGTATTGTTTTTTTTCACGACAAAAAGGAGTGAAACCTGAAAGATTTAGCCCTTTGGAGAGAGAACTTTGAGAGCCTGCGGTGACTTATTTGACACAGAAGAGGAGGGCAGACCCCCTCTCTAGAGGATCAGGCCTTGATTATAAACACTCAAAAACTTTCCGGTTAAAAATGCATTTCTTCCCCTTGCCTATACATTCCTGATGCCTGCTTTATTATTTCCTATTAGGAAATGCTATTTAATTCCTTCCACAGCTTGGTGACCTTTGTGTGGCTTTCCCACTTAGGAAATTTACAAGTAAATCACCAAGAAGTATGTACACATACACTTATAAAATATACATGCACTTGTAAATGAAAATGCACCAAACGGCAAAAAAAAAAAAAAAATGCTACATGCATTGCAAACCCCAGGCATATGTGCATAAGAGGTGGGAGGCAGGTGTCGGGGAAATCTTCACACCATCCCAATATTTTTCTAATGGTTTCCATTTCCAGTGCAAGGGAGAATTTGGAAAACATTAGCCACTGTGGTGTGCTCAGAGCAGTGACATGTAGCTGGCAATGTGGTGGGTGGGATCCCCCCCTTTTCATCTCGAACAAAGAAATAGGGTGAGTTTATTAAAGCATAAATGCCATTTTCATCCTGCAATGTTAACTGTGTGTCTGGGATCCCCGAGGTACAGAGGCAGTCAAAGCAAACAGCTGTGCCACCTACTTGCAACAGTTGTACGCCCACCACATAGCTCCGAGGGGAGGAGCAGGTCAAAGAGAGCCGTAAAGAGGATGGGGAGCCTCTCTTAGCTTGCTCCCCATAGCCCGAGGGAAAATCCAGCCCTTCGGAGGGTAGGTATTGTGTGTGCGGCTCAGAGCACTGAGCATTCTCGTGCAACTTGTCTCCTATAAACCACCTACTGCATTTTTATATTCTACAGTCACATAGACCAAAACGCTGTTTAGCAAATTAACAGAACGCTAAATAAAAGGCATATCAACCAACCTAGCAGGCAGCTTGTCAATGATCCTGAGTGGGGGGTGGAGGTAACTGCTGTTCTGGTGGCAACTGGTTGCTTTACCATCCAAGTCTCTTCATGGGGCTTGGGAAGGATGGGGCACACCGGCCAAGCTGTTATTAGGTTATCTTTGTGGAGCCTAAGGGTGGCCCCATGCCTGCCTGTGTCAACAGAGAACATCGTGGGAGGGCTCATGCAGAAGGAAACTGAGCCCCGCTTTGCAAACGTCCAGGGGCAAAGAGCTCTCCTCTCTTGTAACTCAGCTGCCTTGTCAGACTGCCAGAGGCTGTGGAAAGAACACTCGCCCCTGGAAAGCCTTCCTCTCAACCTCTTCTGTGCTTAAGAGAAGCCTGTAGGAAGAGCATACCTAAGTGAAAAGTGTGAGAATAGAAAACCCTAGAATATGCCTTTCTTCTGAAATGGGGCTGCTGGTCACCTCTTTCTCCGAAAGCACTGCAAATACACAAGGATCCAGCCTGACATGCTCGTCCCTTGTGACCAACTTTGTGTCTTGTGAGATGACACTGTGGCCCAGGGTCAGAAAGAGACAACATTAAATGACCCCAGTTTGGAAGCGAACCTACAACATGGACCTCAGTGGCAATGTGCCCTAGTCAACCAAGATAAACCTCGCCTAAGCCATTATCCCTGAATCTCCATCCGCCACACCCCTGGATATTAATGACTCTCTTCCGTGCCAACATTCCACCCACATGGGCACCGTGTTGCATCAATTGTCCCTTCTGCATCTTCAACATATAAATATGATAGAGGCTCTCCATTTTTAAAAATTGCCTTCGTTTGTTCAACGCCATTAATCAAAGGCCTTCTTTCTGCCAGGCAGTGTTCCAGAGAGATGTCAGTGGGTGTATATGGGATATATCAGTGGAATAAAATGGTCAAGGATCCCTGCTTTGGAAGAGATTACATTCTCGCAAGACAACACAGACAATAAACAATAGACATAATATATTAAGTGATAAATGTGATGGAAAAAGAAAACGTCAAGCAGAATAAGAAGGAAGCAGGAGTGCAGAGATTGGAGGGCAAGTAGCAAATTTCAAAGATCAGTCAAGATTTTATCCATTGAGAAAACATTTGAGTCAAGACTTGAAGGGGATGAGTGAGTTAGAGGATGTCTAGGGGAAGAATGTTCCAAGAAAAGGGAACAAGCCAGGGCTAAGGTCGGAGCGTGCCTGGCATGTCAATGGGAAAGGCGGTGTGACTGGTGGGGAATGAGCAAGGGGGGCAGTCACAGGAGTTCAGGCTGATGGGGAAGCAGACCATGTCAGACCTCATAGACTCTTCTGAGGACTTTGGCTTTGATTCTGAGAGAAGTGAGGAGGCCTGGCAGGTTTCCAGCAGACAAATGATGTGATCTGACTCGTGCATAAAAGGACCATTGTGGTGGTTATGGGCGGAGTAGCAAACCCAAATTCCCCTCTGGTTATTGACAGCTATCCCTTTATAGCCAATGTTCTTGAAGAAGTGGTCCCCACTCATTACCTCCATTTTCTCACCTCCCATTCATTCCTCAATCTGCCTTCCATACTCATATTGACAATGACCCCTTAGTGGAAAAATTCACTAAGGATCCTGTCCATACTTTCCCTATAATTTTGGTAACTGTTGATAATCTTTCTCTGTTCCATAAGACTCTTTCCTACCTTGATTTCTGGGACGTCATTCTCAACTGTTTTCCTTTAGTCACCTTCACAGGTCTTCTTTCTCAACCTGGCTCTCAGACATTGGTGCTGCTCAGATTTCTATATTAGGTCTTCTTCTCATCTGATACACTTTTTTTGGTCAATTCCCTTCTCTCCCATGAGTTACATTTCCGTCTTCATGATAATGACTGCAAAATTGTTATTTCTTCCCCAATCTTGCTCCTGACCTCCAGACCCATATTTACAACTGCTTAGTGGACATCTCTAGTTTACAGTGGAGGCCCAAGAATTTTTATATAAGAAAGGTTTAGAAACAGCACTCTCGAGGGAAGCGAAGGGCTGGGACCATATTAAAACTGCCTTTGCGTAGTAGACTGTCTTGACCACAACTGTGTGTGAAATTGAGGTAGCCAAGTAGAAGGCTAATTGAAATTAAGAGGAGGCTATGAGCCACTCCAAGCTACTTGGTGGCACCACTACTGATATTTGGATGCCCTGTATATATCCAAAACTCAGTACAAACAAATCTGAACCCTTCATCCCATATCTCCTATCTCAGGGAAGGGTGCTTCCATCTACCTGGTCACCCAAACCCCAAAGTGTGCATCTTCTTTAGGTACTGAGTGTCTTCCCACACTGCCAACTTTTTCTTCTGGGTCATGAACTCTGCACTTAGCTTCAATCCTCCTTCTTGAGGTCCTGTTCACTCACTCCACCCTTCAGTCTCCAAGGGTGTGGCCCGATGTACTACCCTCTTAGTAACTACCTGGGGTCCTGTTCCAAATCATTAAATTATCCTGGACCCCCATTACTCCTCCTATGTGATCTTAAGTACATTCACTGCCCAGAAAAGCCTGCTGCTCTGTCCTACTCATTAGATCGAACCTTCTTAGATACTGACTCCAGTCTCAAACAAGCCTCATTCTCTGGACAGTGTCAAATGAGCTGCTGACCACTCCTTTCAAGGGCCAACTCTGCATATGTGTGTAAGTTCCAAGCTGCTGCTTCTTTCATATTGGCTTCCACTGAAGTCCTAGCACGTTCCTTAGCCAAGCCAGTGTATCAGAGTTATAACACTTTCTATTAGTCAGGATAGGACAAGCTATCTTAGCAAAACTATCCATAGCAAAACGTAACACAACAAAGGCTTAATTCTCATGTATGCCAGAGTCTGCAGTGGCTCAAGTGGTTCTCCTGCACAGCACCCTTTCAGACGGCAAACCGCGGACCCAAGCTGCCCCCACATTGCAATTCCGTCATCTCAAACGTGTGTTCTCTCAAATTGCCAAAGCAGGGAAGGTGAAAGCATGGAGAAGATGCACCTTCTCTTAACTGCCTCAGACCAGGAGTGACACAACACTTCTATTTACATTCCTTTAGTAAGAATCCAATCACATCTATCTGCCTCGGGGCTGGGAAATATAGAAGATATGAGTACTTGATGAGCACTAATTAATATTATTTCACAATTATTTCAGGAAGCTAAACATTATCTCTAGGGTCTGAAAGAGCTAAAAAAAAAAACACCTTAGGTTGATCTAAGAGTCGTACACATCTGCATCTAATAAGAGTAGCAGTTGGATGAGTAAACAGAAGCTGACTTGAGGGTACCTCCATGTGGCCTCATGCTTGGTAATTACTTAGAATGCTGACCCACATATAGAAAGTTGGCTTCAGTCAATGTTCGCTGATAATGAAATGGTGGCTGGTTTATATTTAGGGTGAGACTGTGTAATTGATGGCTGTCTGGCAAACTAGCAGAAACCATACAGACATTCTGAAAAGTTCATTAAAAAGCACACGCTAAATACACCAAGATTACTTGTGACTCTCTTCCCGCCTGCAATATAATTAAATAAAGCTTTATCTAACCATTTTACTTGTATGCATTAGGGACTCCGACCGGGGCTGTCTTCCTCCCAAGACTTTAATATGCCCTTATCTGTTTGTACTAATTGAGTTTTCTCATACTGCCACATGGGCAGCGGCTAAAAGAAGATGGGAAGTCAGATCTGATATGCCTATGGGATGGTGCTAGGATTCCTAAAGATCTCTGTATGACCTCAGTTCTTTGGGACCTCAGATTCGTAACTGGAGGTTTGAAAATCTCATGCCTTCATGCTAAGTGTTCTTTCATCCATATACAAAGAGAAAAAAATCTTCAAATGCTCATAAGGACCAGATAATTGCATGAATGAGCAGAACAGCCTAGGTGGAAAGCACATACACCGCCAAGCTCTTCCTGATTACAGTCAACAGCTGTGGTTCTCAGACGCAGGCATGCATCAGCATCATTGGAGACTTCGTTAAAACACAGATTGCTGGGCCCACCCCCAGAGTTTCTAACAAGTTCCCAAGTGGTGCACATGCTGCTGGCCCAGAGACCACACTTTGAGAAACGCTGGTTAAGAGGAAGGCAGGCTCACTGTGTTACTAGATCTTCTACTTTTCCAAGAGAAACCAGAAATCTGGATTTATATGGGAAATCTCCCAATTTTTAAAAGCTTGGCAACAAATTCAAAATTATTTTTAAAACATTCTGTGAGCCAGAATCTTTGGGCTAGATTTTGTCCTTAACCGGCCAGTTCACAACTCTACCATAAGCCTTGATCAAGAAGTGCCCCCCCCCCCCCCACACACACACACATCTTTGTATGGGAAGATAGCCCCTTCAATTTAGCGCCCAGCTTTTGGAGGACATATCAGCTAGGTAGATGAGTCAAACAGCTCTGCTAATAGATGAACAGATATTAATATCCCCTTATATTCCCTTCCTATCCATCAGGTGATCCTACTTGGTCCCCCATCAACCTAAAAGCTACATTTGCCCAGAAGCAGATCACAACCCTTGGAATTATCCTACCTGTGACACTCCCAAAGTAAGCCTCACAAACTTTTTTAAATGTTGCCACAGAACACTTACTTGAAAGACGTAGATCTTATCTGCATCAATTTTTTAAAACATGAACTCTAAACATTTCCCCCTAAAACATCTGATATTCGTGTTTCTGTGAGCACTAGGTTCTGGGTAATCTCTCACAGACATTAATCGGGCACACTTACATGCTAGATGCTGTGTCAGATATTGGCGATGCGGAACTCCCAGCCCCAGCCAGCTCTGTCCAGTTCTGAGTTCCATGGCACTTAGATTCAGAAAGGTCAGAGGGCAAGGAGCAGAGAGGAGAAATGCAAGCAGACATAACTCCAGCCTCCATCTGTTTTATATATATTGGGGTTCCATTAAAGAGTTGATTTGAAAACGTCTTCTCTGCATAAAAAATTGGACCATTAATTTAGACAATGATTAAGCAAATCAAATACTCTTTTTGGATCCTTCTTTTAGATGGATCCAAACTCTCTGGGCCATTTAGTCTCCTTCCATCTGATTTAAATTTTTAAGGCTAAATAAACCATGTAAAATAATTATTTCTAGTATGGAAAAATCTGGGCTATAATTCTGACTATTCTAACCAGAGCATATCAAAATGTAATAGAATTAGTTTTATTCCATTTGAAAGAATGAGTACAAAATTGTGGTAGACACTTAATAGCTTGATGCCATCATGCTATGTACGGATACAATTGTTGAAGGCAGGAAGTTCAAATAGACAGTGAATATGATATACATTTCAGAGTGCCTGCTTCAGGTATGGTCCAGATTATCCTAGCACATGGTTCCTGCTTGCTAGATTCTATTCCTATGCCTAATTTAGGGGGAAAATTTGCCATGATAAATATCTAAGGACATATTGTGGCAAAACGTGTAAGTGTTTTAACAAGTGAAAATGCCCTCTTGTTTTGGGGGTGTGGGTTTTGTTTGTTTTGGTTCTTTTTGGTGAGGAAGATTGGCCCTGAGCTAACATCCACTGCCAATTCTCCTCTTTTTGCTTGAGGAAGATTATCGCTGAGCTAACATCTGTGCCAATCTTTCTCTATTTGTATGTGGGACGCCACCACAGGATGGCTTGATGAGCAGAGTGTTGGTCCGTGCCCAGGATCCAAACCCATGAACCCAGGGCCACCAAAGCAGAGCATATGAACTTAACCACTATGCTACCGGACTGGCCCCAGCCCTCCTGTCTTTTACAAAGAGCATATGATCAATTCAGTCAGAATCATAGAATCTTAAATTACATTGCTTTTTTCATCAATTAAAATATGTAATTTCTGTACAATGTTACCTTTCATTTATTCTTTCCTCTAGATAAATAAAACAGCCACAACAAAAGAAAACAACTCTAATAGAATTATGGAGTTTATATTCACAAAAAGGTGTTCTTATTGCCCCTGCCTGGACATTTCTAGACCCTCATTATGCAGAGAAATCTGCCCTCTATCGTAGAAACACTTCTGTTAAAATGACAACAGCACTGAGAGCGAGATCTTTGAAGCCAGGAGTCAAGTGAATGGGGAAGGCAGACAGAACTAGGTCAGCAAGGGTAGAGAGTAAAGAACTGAAAAGGGATGAGCTGTCAGCCCTTTACTCTTCACCACCCTGTCCACGGAGAACAGTTGCTTTGTGGAGCCGGATCTGCCTCCCTCTGCAGCCCTCCTGCCCGGCCTTGGGAGAGGGACCCCCCCAGGCCATATGTGTTAAGAGACATGTCCCTAACTGAAAGAAGAACCAAAAGAATGACAAAGGGCTGCCTTGGCAGTGCCACCCTTGGAGTAAAGAAGTTCCCTGAGGTTTGGAAGAGACACTTTATGTGCCACTGGGACTATTCTGATTGTGTCTGACTTGGAGGGCAAGGAAAAAGCATCTATTGTTATGAGAGGATGTCCAGGGAGAAAAATCATAATTTGTAATGAATCTTTAACCCATTTATAGTAATTAAAGAGCAACTCCATATGTGAGCATGAGCCTTTGTTTCTTTACTGTCCTAATTAGTCCCTTCACTGCCTGGTGCTGCCTTTACCTAAGGCGGATTCCTTCTTCTCCTCTGCCTTTTTGATCCCTGCAGTGCTCATGATGCCTCTTAGAATTTGCTTCCTCACGATGATGAAAGGGTGTTGCTTTGGCACACCTCCAGTTGTCTTCTTGCTTCAACCCAATTCCTGCCTTGCTCCCTCCAAACCCCTAGCCCCGTCTTTTCTGTTTGGCGAGTCAACTCACATTTCCCCCCTCTGCTGGTTAAACGTCCACCTTGCTAGATGCAGTAGAATACTCTTAGAGAGAGAAGGTACTCATGGCCATTTGGAGCCAAGAACTTAAGGAAACATTAAGAAAATACATGTCAATTTGGCAATTTCAAAATATCAAAATACAAAAAGCACACAAACCCCTTTGCCTCAGCAATTCCATGTCTAAGAATTTACCACTTGCTCGGAGATACACGTATAAGACATTGCTGCATTTTTGGAACATCAGAATTGGAAACAAGTGAAATGTTCATCACTAGGGGACTCTTTAGATAAATTCTCCTACCATAGACAGTGAAAACCAGCCATTCAAAAGACTGGGGCAGGGGGCCAGCCTAGTGGCAAGCAGTTAAGTTCGTATGTTTCACTTCGGCAGCCCGGGGTTCGCTGGTTCGGATCCTGGAAGCGGACCTACAAACCACTTATCAAGCCATGCTGTGGTAGGCGTCCCACATACAAAGTGGAGGAAGATGGGCATGGATATTAGCTCAGGGCCAATCTTCCTCAGCAAAAAGAGGAGGATTGGCAGCAGACGTTAGCTCAGAGCTAATCTTCCTCAAAAAAAAATAAAAAGAGAGAGAGATAAAAAGAGGAAAAAAAAAAAAGACTAGGGTAGCTATTATGAAATGATTTGGAATGATCTCCAGGATACATGGGAAAGTGAGAAAAGCAAGGAGCAGAACAATATGTCAATAATAATAATAAAAAATATTTAAAAATAAAAGATGTGTTCTACACATGTGTGCACGTGGAGCATCTCAGTGAGGAAACAAAAGAAAACTGATAAAAGGATTCTCACCTGAGAAATGGAATTCAGGGACGGGGGACAGTGGGAGGGAGATTTCTGTTTCCCTTCTTAATTATTTGAATTTTTGAACCATGTGTGAATCACATGGACCAAAGCAAATAAATTAATCGACAGTGAATTAATATTTATGGCCCAAGATGGCCTTCAGGGAGCAGCATCATAAGGCTTTCCCCCTATATTAGGGCCAAGATTTGACCTCTGTGAGTCTAATTCTCTGCATTACACTTTGCAGTATTTCTGATAAAAATCCTTCAAGTGGCTGCAGCAGGTGAACACTGAGCTAGGAGGATCCCTAACACCAGGAAATGTTTGCTAACACTTCGGAAACAAAATGAAGCTCTCCATCCGAGTTCCGCAAAAAACACAGTCTGAGTGCGAGTAGTGTGAGTGCGCATGCTTTATTGGAAGGTACAGTCCTGGAAGCGGAAAAGTGAAGAACAAGGAAGTGAGGCAGGGAAAGCTGGAAGCAACCCCAGGTGACACGTTACCGTGTAGACCACGACTCCAAGCCTGCAAGATTCCTGCTGGCTCCCCAGCAGATGAGGGCCATATTCGGACAGGCATGGCAGAGAAACTATTCTCAGAAAGCCCATCAGAGGGAGGAATGAAAGGGGATTTTTCTGTTCACCTCCCTCCCATCTCCAGCTCAGTTGTTCCGAGTTTGCTCCCCAGGGAGTTAACTCCTCTGCACATCTGGGTTGTATCTTCCGGCCCCTTCGGCAGCTGGTGGGGAAGCCAGATCTTGCGTGGCATTTTGTTGGTGCCCAGGAGTGGTGGGAGGAGTGAGAGAGATTGGGCCAGCAGCCTTCGGCCTCAGGCATCAGGACCACATGGACCCACAGGGAGTCTGGTGGCTGTGGCAGCGGCTGAGGCAGCGAAAGTGAGCTGGGGCCCAGCAGGCAGGTTAAGCCAAAGGGTCTGATGAGACAAGTAAGATGTATCTGCTACAATGAGCAAGAGACTCTTCGCCCTGAAAGAATTTTGCCTAATGGGAGAAACTGACAGTCCCCCCGAAATGAACGTACGAAGCGCTTTTAAAGAGATATGTTCTATCTTAGTCCGTTTGGACTTCTATGAGAAAATACCACAGACTGGGTGGCTTGTAACATCTGAAATGTATTTCTCACAGTTCTGGAGGCTGGGAGTCTAAGATTAGGGTGCCAGCATGGTTAGGGGAGGGTCCTCTTCCAGGTCACAGACTTCTCGTTGTATCCTCACATACAACATACACAGAAGGGGCTAGGGAGCTCTCTGGAGCTTCTTTTCTAAGAACATTAATCCCATTCATTAGGGTTCCACCCTCATGATTTAAACACTTCCCAAAGCCCCTACCTACTAATACTGTCACCTTTGGGGGTTAGGATTTCAACATATGAGTTCGGAGGACACAGACATTCAGATCATAGCACTCTGTACCAGTTAGCTTTCACAATATAACAAACCACTCTGAAATTTACAGGGTTAAACCAAGAACCACTTTATTATTGCTTATAAGTCTGAGCGTTGACTGGAGGCTGGATGGACTAGCATGGCCTCACTCCCATGTTTGGAGGTGAGGAAGGCTATCAGTTGGTGTTGGCTGTCAACTGAAGTGCCTCTCATCCTCCAATAGGCTAGTCCTGGCTTTTTCACATGGTGATGGTTACAAAGTTCTCAGTGGTAGCAAGAAAGGGCAAGGCCCGGTGTGTAAACACTTTTCAGGCCTTTCCTTGTGTCATATTTGCTAACCTCCCAAGGGTGAAAATAAGTCATGTGGCCAAGTCCAGATTCAAGGGATTCGAAGAGGAAATCCACTCCTTGATAGGAGAAGTGGGAAAGTTATACTGCAAAAGGGTATGCATATGGGATGGGAGGAATTTCGGGCCTTGTTGCAATGAACCACAATCTGCCAAATACTCTGACAACTAGGACACTTCTCTTCATCATTCCCTTTCCTAAACAGGGCTGAAGAAAATAGTTTTCTGATCACTTTTAGCACAAGAAGGTCAATTTCCTATTTATCCAAACTGACTATTTTGGATGTTTTCACAAACAGGCAGGAATCTTAAAGATAGCAGGCAGCTCTCACCCTTCTTCACAAGACCTTGATAATTCACAATTCAGTCATTCAACCAGATGTTCAGAACGCATGACCTCGTGTTGAACTCCTTAGCAATGAAGAGTTTACAGGATGATTATTTACATCAGCATTATTACTTATGCTCATTCTTACTGATGGAATAACTAACATTCTGGCAATTTGCACAGAATTTTATGAGAAATCTATTGTAGTCAGCCTAAAATGACTAAAATGCCATACTACTAAGAGCACTGCTCCTCTTCTCTCTGTTAAGAAAAATGAGAATTTTTGTGGTGTGCAATAGCTAGGCAAACACCTGAAGGTTTGCCATCACCTGGAGAAGATTTAGTAAGATTAACACTCTAAAAAGTCCTTCCTTCTAGGCACTAATTTCTCTTCAAACCGGTAAACTGCTTTCAAATGTTCAAGCCAAAGTTTCACGTTCTGAGCAGTCAGGCATCCCAGAGAGTAGTTCACTGAATCACTGAAGAAATAATCTCGTTCTTAACCTCCCTATTACTCCTAACTTTAAAAAACCAAACCATTTATTAAACAATTATTTTAAGCAATACTTATCATTGATTGCTATAACTAAAATGATACAAAATTTAGAACACTATTTAAAGACCACTCAGGCATAGTCATCTAAATAATGATTAATAACTAATGGTCTCCCATTTTGAGACATCTCCTAGGGCAATTTTTCACAAAGTGTGGAGCCTGATGATCTGCGTTAGAGTCACCGTGATGGGGTGAGGGCGGAGAAGAGTCGGGGCCAAATACTGGTTCACCAGCCCTTGCTCCAATCGTTCTGATTTTTAGAATGTGGGATGGAGGCAGGATGTGCAGCTTTAACAAGCTTTTCGGGTGCTTCTAACATAATTAAAATTTGAAAAACACTGCCTAGGGTTTGTCAATGACTCTAGTGAGTGTCAAGATTTTAGAGAAGGTTTATGTCGAAAGTCCTTGCAACTGTCTTCCATATGGACTTGGGCTCCTTTTGTGAGATAAATTTCTGACTCTAAAAAGTTATCAAGTTATTGGAGGAAGGAGCCTGCAAGTATTTTCAAGTCTGTTTGTTTCTTTTTTTCCTCCTAATCTAAGTGAGGAGAGGAGAAAAGAAGAAAAAGGGCAACTGGGAAAGTGCTCAAACTCTCTCAACCCATTTCACTATCAGTAAAATAAAGATGTTAATGTCCATACCTGTTAGGAATCATTTGGTTGCCAGGTACAGAGGACCCAACTCAACTTGAATAATGGAGAGTTATTGGCTAAAAAAAATCTAAAAGTAGAGTACGTTTTAATTGAGGCTAATCTAGCTGCCCAGTGAGAGCAACAAAGTCCCAATTTCTTTCTATTTTTCTTCACTGACTTCTTTGGTGCTACTTTTACCCAAATCTGACTCCCCTTAGCAGTTTCCATGCTTTCACATTCATATTTAACATGAACAGAATGTCTCTCCAGGTATTTCCACAGAAGACCCAGGATCCCCCTGAAAATTTCTCCTGACATCTACTTGGTCCAAACTAGGTCACATGATCATCCCTGAGCTCATCACCATAGCCAGGGGAATGGGATTTGCTGATTGGTTAAATCTAACTGGGCTCATCCTCGAGATGGGGATGGGATCTGTTTCCCCCAAAGCACGGGGAATATTCTTGGGGAGGAGATGAAAACCTGGGTACTATTATCAACATGAAGGGAGGCCTAAAACAAAAAAACACTCACTACTCTTCTACACAGGGCTTTGTGAAGATTACATAAATTAATTCACATAAAACATTAGTGGCTGGCACATGGTAAACACTCAATAAAAGTTTACTATGATTATTACTATTATTATTACTACTGACAGCATCAATTAATGGACCCACTGCATGGCAATATTATTAAGGCCTGAATAGTACCCAGAGAATATGGGCATCTGCTTCTCATTTGTGGAAATGAAGGCAGGGATGTCACACTTAAATCCCATTGAAGCATGCTCTCCTTAACCACATGTGGTTAAGCATAATTGTTCAGCGTGACAAGGTATGAAAGTTCTGGGAAAATCTTACTGCTTGTCTTTGCTCATAAAGCTACATTTCACCACTAGAAAGGACACCTGTACACCAAGTCTAGACATACCATTATTGAGTTCCATCTGTCAACATTACATTCTATAACTACCATGAAAATGGGAACTGCAAAATGGAGACCCTTGTTGACTTTTGCATCATGTTTTTATAGGCAAAGAACGAGAAAAACTGATCCAATTTAGGCAGAACTGTAACCTCTGAAAGGCACTGCCTTTGTTCTCCATTCTTTTTCATTGTGTTTTTACACTAGAGTGAAGAGGGTGGAGGTATGAGTTGGTGAAGGGAGGAGAGTGAAGAGGAAATTTGGACAAGCTGCAACCATTTATGTCCAAGCATTCTGTTTAGGCAGACTGGCCCATTGAAACCAAAACAAATCTAAAACTATACTGAAGTAGAAAAAAGGAACAATTCCCACTGACTTGCTCAGGGTAGCTCTACACATGTTCTCTGTTCCAGCCAATTTGAACCTATTTTTTTTCTTTTTTTCTACTTAAGGTGTAATTGAGGTATAATAATACAACATTATATTACTTTCAGGTGTCCAACATAATGATTCAGTACTTGTATATTTTGTGCAATAACCACCACGATAAGTCTAGTTAACATCCAGAACCATACATAGTTATGGAATTTTTTTCTTGTAATTAGAACTTTTACGATTTACTTTCTTAGCAACTTTCAAATATGCAATACAGTACTATTACCTATAGTCGTCATGTGTTACATTACATCCCTAGGACTTACTTATTTTATAACCTGAAGTTTGTACCTTTTGACTCACTTCACCCATTTTGCCTACTCCTCACTCCCCACCTCTGGCAACCACCAATCTTGAACATATTTTTTTCTAGAACAGCGTAGAAGAGGCATACGCGAGTGGCAAAGTGTGAGTTACGCTCTTCTGCAACTCAGTTAATAATAACTAGGGCCCTAGCCAAGTACTCCATCAGTCATCTGCTTGAGTTGAAAAAGAGGGTGGCTAAAAGGAAATAATCCTGTTGCTTGCACCCCTAAGGGCTTACTGCGTGGTTTCCACAAAAATCCTTTCATCTCGCTACGCCTTTGTCCTGTCAATCACAAAATGAGGCAGCCTTCTCACACAAGAAATTATTCCCAAACAGAACATTCTACACTAGTACGCTTCATCAGGTGTGCAATAGTAAAACCCAGGGAGCTTTACAAATTCAGATGCTGGGGCCACACCCCAGAACTACTAAATCAGAATTTCTAAGGGAGACGCACTGAGAGAGTTTAAAAATTTTTTTAACGTTTAAATGCATTTCTGATAAACATGTCCCCAGTTTATATGTAAATTTATTTTATATTTATTTATTCATATATAAAATAAATTTTGTATAATTATTAATAATTATATTTATTAATAATTAAATAAGTTTTAATATAAATCAGTATAAATATAATGTAAAAGGCCAAGTATTATAGAAATGTGTATTTCATAAAAGGGAAATTCTACATAGTTCTTATTTTAACTCCCATTAAAAATGACTAGTCTGCTTTTAAATTCTTTCACACTTTATTGCATCCCTAAAATGGCTAATAACAAATTGATACCATACATGGAGAATTCTAGAATTAAATCCTACGTAGAAAGATTAAAGCAATCACAGGAAGGATGTACCTTATTTACATGTTGCCTAAGGTTGCACACCTGTCACAGAGGTGATACCAGTTTACAAATGAAGACAAAGAAAACAATAAGGAGGTTATGTTCACTCTTGTTGGACTAAATAAAATTAAGAAGAGCCGGCTTTAAAAAAACATCATATTCTTTTCATTAGAAAGAGAAAGTTTCAAAGACCAAAGAAAGAAAAAGGAAAAAGAAAGCAGAGGCATTAATTCTGACCCCCAATTTAATTCAGATATATAGTAATCCGGAGGGGACTGTATTTTAAAAATTAGCTACAAGGTGTGAAGTGCACTAATTCCATTTCATAAAAGCTTTATCTGGATTACAATGAAAGGGAAGCCTAAAAAGGGTGGGGAGGGAATCTTTGCTAACATCAATTAATTGATGATGTGCTATACTTTAGAGAGAAGAAAAGCAGAAATGAGTAAATGATTATTTCTTGAATCGATGTATTGGTGACTGTGTACATGCAAATTCTATCTTTCAGTCTGGTCTACATTATCCACCCTAGTTTTTGCAAGCAAATTAGAAACAGATAAGCCATAAAAATCAAATGACTACAGGCTAATATATTTTGAAGTATGCTCTTACAATGAAAAATTGGACCATTTTCCTCAAAGATGTTCTTTATATTTAAGACCCCACTAAGCCTTGCATGTTCGAATCAGAAGGAAAGTCCTAGAGAAGAATGGAGAACACATTACCTTCACCCATGCACTTTATCAGTTAAAGAAAAGCAGCAAAGGTGAATTCGACATATTGCAAACGTTTATCACCACATACTGGTATGACTGTTCACTCTTCTCCTTGGTCGACTAATCACTGTGTTTTATCATTCAGCCTATGACTATATTTACCCAGCAGGAACAAAACAAAGATAGAGGGGCAAGCACAAAAGAAACAACACAACTAAGGAAGAATACAGAAAAATTTGACATGCTTGGAACAAAGGAGAGGACATTATTAGAGAAATCTAATTAAAACTCTAGGTCAACATTTCCCTAAATGTGTTCTCTGGAATACTGGTCCCGTGAGAAGCTTAACTAATGATAGGTTCCATGGCCAAGTGGGTTTGAGAAACATTGCATGCTATGTCTCCCCCACCTCCCTCGGAGATTCACATTATATATTAGCTTTAAAAAAATCTGAGAAGTCCTGCAGAAGACTGATATACTTGGTTTAAATCAAGTTACTCACAAATTTACTCAATTGTTGGAACTCTTTTTGGATCTCCTGGTACCTATAAATTGTCGATGGAGCTAGTGTTCTGTTGAACACATAGGGACTGCTGGAGCCATGAACATAAGACCGGTGGTTGAAGACAGCCCAGGAAAGGAATGATCCTTCAGACATTAGCCAAAAATAGGGATTCCCATTGTTTCCCTTTTCTGTGCAGACAACAGCATATATATGGAAGGAAACGGGCAATGCCATGTTCTCAAAAGAAATATCACGCATAAGATGAGTGAGTCATTGAAAATTCAAGAATTCTCAATCTGAATTCAACTAAAAGCAGAAGACAGAGATGACAAAGACACATCACCCTCTAACTACTTTAAAAGACAAAATATATTTGGACTATATTTCACCACCACAACAGAGGAAGAAAACTAAAAGAAGGCACTTACACCAGAAAAGTTAGACTACTAATGTATGTTAGCATCTGTGACGCGCCAGGGTTTGGGTGGCACACTCTATATAGTAATCTCATATTCATCATACCAATTCTAGTACATAAACTTTATTATCCCTCTTAGGTCATGGGGAAACAGCTTCAGAGAGATATAGGGAGAGATAATGAGAAGACCAGAAAAAAATAGGAAGGAAAGGTCCTAACTTTGCATGAGGAGGGATGCAGAGTCGTCATCCACTCAGGGAAGTAGTGAGGCTGAAAGGGTTATGGAGGAGGCATCCCGATGGCCCAGCTCACTGAGGGCTTTTGCAATGGTCTGCTGTATCAATACTCAGTCTGAGTAACCCACACACAGAAGATGCTTCATGATGAGTTAATCCCCAGTGCCTTCTCGCGGTGTCACTGTCAAATTTTCTAGTTTTACTAGTGAGTCAAAGCAAGCGTAAGTGAAGACAGTTCAGGATATCCTGAACTCACAACAAATCAAGAACCAGCCCAGGACCCAGTGGCTGTTGGTAACCGGCATGAGCTGTAGGAATCCAGGGTTAGGTGGTGGGTCTAGAAGACTGACGAGTAAAGAGCATACCCACGACTAGCAAAATAATCAAGAAGGTAGATGGAGGGGAAGCAGCAACAGAAAAGACGGCACGAGGAAGCAAGATGAGATTTTCCTGTATTCAGGCCAGCTTGAAGCGGAATGTCTAAGAATACTCATTATGGAATGGACCTCATTTCTCCATTTATCAGTGAGGAAAATGTCTTTTGCTGCCTATCTCACCCACACACTGATAGGTTTGGGCATTTTATGATGTTATACTTACAGTTCTAACTATTTGCAAGTTGAGAAATCTTTTGGCTACATCTGAGAGAAAACCTTGCTCAAACTGGTTTAAACAGAAATGTAATAATATAAAATAAAATTCAGTCACTTCATTGAAAAGTTCAAGAAAGAATGGTTTCTGGCCTGATTAACCCCAGGATCTCAAATGGCTCAAATCACATTAGAAGTTTTCTCTTTCTTTCTTTCTTTTTCCTCCTTTGTCTCTATCACTATTTTTATTTCTAATTCTATCTCTCTCTAGCTCTCTCAGCCCCACGTTCTACTCTATTGACATCACTTTCAAACGGGCCTTCTCCATGAGGGGCCTCAGATACCCCTGGCTCCCATTACTCTTACAGCTGTTAATCCAAGTGGAAAAAGATTTTCTCTCTCCCAAAAATGCTAACAAAAGTCCAGGCAAAGGGGCCAGCCTGGTGGCGCAGCGGTTAAGTTCACACGTTCCGCTTCTGGCAGCCCAGGGTTCGCCAGTTTGGATCCCGGGTGCAGACATGGCACCACTTGGCAAAAGCCATGCTGTGGTAGGCGTCCCACGTATGAAAATGGAGGAAGATGGGCACGGATGTTAGCTCAGGGCCAGGCTTCCTCAGCAAAAAGAGGAGGAATGGCAGTAGTTAGTTCAGGGATAGTCTTCCTCAAAAAAAAAAAAATCCAGGCACTGATTCACCTGCTCATCCCTGCACTAAGCACAGTGTCCAGGAGATGGGACGTGCTGACTGGCCACATGTGCTCCCCTGGAGCTGAGAAGTGGGTCAGACCCTCCCAAACCCTTGGATGAAGGCAGAGGAGGGATGTTCTCAAAAGGAAAAGAGGGGCATGGCTGTTGAGCAGGCAGAAATAGCAGATGTCTACCACAAAGACCAATGTAGCCATTTTAAACTTTAATACGGCTCAAATTTAAAGCACTGGGACCTTATAGGCTATCAAGATGTATATCAAAGGGGCTGGCCCAGTGACGTAGCAGTTAAGAGCACACATTCCGCTTTGGTGGCCCGGGGTCTGCCAGTTCGGATCCTGGGTGTGGACATGGCACTGCACATCAAGCCATGCTATGGCAGGCATCCCGCATATAAAGTAGAGGAAGATGAGCATGGCTGTTAGCTCAGGGCCAGTCTTCCTCAGCAAAAAAAAAAAAAAAAAAGAGGAGGATTGGCAGATGTTAGCTCAGGGCTGAGTTTCCTCAAAAAAAAGATGCAGGGGCTGGCCAGGTGGCGCAGTGGTTAAGTGTGCACATTCCGCTTCAGCAGCCCAGGGTTTGCTGGTTTGGATCCCGAGTGTGGACATGGCATCACGTGGCAAAGCTATGCTGTGGTAGGCGTCCCACATATAAAGTAGAGGAAGATGGGCACAGATGTTAGCTCAGGACCAGTTCTCCCTCAGCAAAAAGAGGAGGGTTGGCAGATGTTAGCTCAGGGCTAACCTTCCTCGAAAAAGAATAAAATTAAATAATAAAATAGCTAAAAAAAATTTTAGAAAAAGATGCATATCAAAGCGCTGTGGAATCACGAAGAAGGAGGAAGCAATTTGTTCTCCTTGGAAGGGGTCAGGAAGCCCTCTGTAAGTCTTCACGGAGGAGGTGCTCTTTGAATTAGGGCTTGAAGGAGGAGTAAGGGTGTGATAGAAGCTGTTAATGCTCACAAAACATGCACATGCTCCCCGACTGTTCCCAGGCTCCTTCGCAGTTAGGCTGGAGCCTGTGACCAGCTCTTGCCCGTGGGCTTTGAATGGAAATGACAAGCTTCCAGGCAAAGATAGTTAAAAGCTAGTGTGTCTCACCCATTTCTCTCCTCCCCTTTCGCACAGTCTGTGGAAGTTGTGTAGTAACATTGTAGAACCTCACGATGGAATTCTTGGGTCACTGCATGGAACAGAACCTCCCAGTAAAGATGCCCAACCCACACTGATCTTTGCACAGGTCAGAAAACCTCTGTTGTGGTTGAGATTTAGGATTAAGATAAGATCGCCAAATAGGATCTGCTTTACATTTCTGGACTCTTGTCACATACGTAGTAAACTTCAAAAACTTCATCTAAGTAGTCCTGCTCTGCTCTGTGTCTTTCTTTCTCCTTGCACCAGTGAGGGAGATATCCAGGTCATGTTCTTGTGGTGATGGGAGAGGTGCACGAGAGAAATGAGAATGTGCAAGGCCATCTCAGGCCTAGGCTCAGAACCGATGCACTGCCATTTCTGCCCACGTTTCATTAGTCAAAGATAAGTCACATGGCCAAGCCTAAAGTCAAAGGGTAGAGAAATACACTCTGCCCATGGCATCCATGGAAATGGTGTGAATCGAGGGGAGGTAAAGATTTGGGACCAATAATTCCGTCCACCCCTTAGGTATCTTACGTTATGGGAACTCATGAAAGGCTCAGAAGACATCGATGAGAAATGTCAAGATTCTCCTGGACTATGAAATCAAAGATAACTGCCCCCAACCTTCATAATTTTCCTCATTTGGGAAACTGAAAGGTCACAAGTGTCTCTTTCAATCTCCTAAGACGTCTGTGCCCACCAATACTCTTTCTGTGTTGTGGACACAAGGAGTAGTTCAGTCCCCTACAGATCAGGAGTCTGTGTCTTTATTTACCCTGGTGACAAGCAAGAGATGTAAATAGACCATAAGGAAGGCTGCTTTTTCATTTGCACTACTTCATTCATTTTGTATTTATAAGACATACAGCCCAGGAAAGCTATAAATAAGAGGCTAGAAACAGCTTGAGGGGCTGGTGATGGAATCACAAATCACCAGAGTTACATCTTCATCTGTACCCTGATGTAGAACTTTTATAATTGCCAAAATATATTTATCTCTGCTTGGGCTACACAATTTGTATACGAGAAGCTAAAACTAAGAAAACTCAACTTTCCTAAAATTTCTATGAAGTTTCGTATTGACCAGCCCAAATCTGGTAGGAGTGGATGTTGCTATTTCTTAGCCTGCCCAAAGAAAGTTGGCCCTGCTGGTGTGTCTGTTTGTATGTGTTTCATGGGTCCTTTTTCTGCTTTCATCTTTCTCAAAGACACCCCCCCCCCCCCCCAAAGTGAACCAGAATGTGCTATGAGGATTTAGGCCCACCAGTCTACCTACCCTGGTACAAATTCTTACCAAGTGATTCCAATTGGGAAAATATGGGGAAGCAGAGTGTTGCCTCCAAAATACCTCATTTAACATGCACATAAGATTGTCTGAAACTAACTTATTTACCCTCTTTCTTAGAAAAAAAAAACTAATTTTCAGATAGTTGAGCTGCTGCTGTGGATTTGAGAGGATGAGAAGCACATTTTGTTGGAAAGAGAAGCCTAGATGCCAGAAGGTTTGATTTTAAGAAGTAAGGAGGCAGAGGGCTCCCAATAGACAAAACCTGGATGTAGATTCCCGGTGGGGCA